>NW_026691870.1:0-37600 GCF_020826845.1 Diceros bicornis minor
TGAGGAGAGTAAGGTGGCGCCCCCTGCCCACCTCGGCCTACCTCTCCATGGGCCCTTCTTTCTCTGGCCGCTCCGGGAGCCCTGCGGGCTTGGGTTCAACCCCCCACACACCGCACAGGCCAAGGGCGCATGCGCGACCGCCGGGGCCTAGGGCTGGCCTCGGAGGGGGGGGGGGTCCTCAGTGAAGGCCCCGCCCTCCCTCCAGGCTCTGCCCCAGCTGCAGCTCTTCCATCGCCGCCCTTCTGGACTCGGCTTCAGCTGTCTCCCTCCCCCTCCCCCACTCCCACTCAGCTTGGAGGCAGCTTCCCTGCCTTGAAAGCATGGCTCTGGCCCTGAGGGCCACAGACCTACTGGGCTTCAAGCTCAAGGCTCTGCCTGGGCCTGCTGCTTCGGCCAGGGGCTCATTTTTTCCTGGAAAGACAAAGCCATGGCCTCACCCCACGCCTGCACTTTGCCACGGCAGGCAGCCCAGATGTAGGAAAGGCTCTGTGGAGTCAGAAGTGCCGAGACAGGCAGATGGCACCAGAGGGTTTGGGGGCCAGGGCGCAACTGGGCTAGCCCCTCCTCCCGGGAGTCGGGGAGGCCCGGCCTTCCTAGTGCCCAGGCCACGGCTCCGGGGAGAAACCCGCCATGGAGGGCACGCGGAGGCCCTCTGCCTGAGGTGGCAGGTGTCACGCCAGGGCCACTGCAAGCCTGGCTCGGCTTGCCTGCTTTCTCCAAAGGAGGCTGGCCGACCAGCCGAACCTGGCACCTGGGCCAGGCCCCTTCCAAGGGGACGAGTTCCAGAGGATAGAGCCCTGGGGGCGGCTGCCAAGTCTCCTGGGGCGTGTGCTGGGCCCCCGTCAGAGGAGGAAGCAGCCTGGTAAACGGTGTGCGAGGCCTGAGATCTGGAGGCCTCCCACAGCCGGGTCCCTGTCCTGCCCAGGCCCCCCGAGGGAGGACGATGGTCGGGCAGTGGCGAGCGGGGTGGGGCTGGCGCCGAGCCTGCCCTTGGATGCCCCGGGGAAGGGCGCCGGGGGATGGGCTGCCCCTGGCCAGGTCTGAGGGACCGACCCAGCTCGGGGCTGTCGGGGGCAGAGAGAGAACCCCCCTCCGCCCTTTCCCTTCAGGTTCTTAGGGCTGGCCAAATCCTTCCCAAGACAGCTTGTCTGGAGAAAATCAGACCCAGCTGAAGAACATGTGTCCATGGGGGAAACCCGGGAAACTGAGTCTCCCCACACAATAGCAGAGATTCTCATCTTGCATCCTCTCCTGAGCTAATGACAAAGGTGGATGTCCCGGGTGGGTGGGCCTGTGGAATGGGAGAGGGGAGGAAGTCTATTGTCATGCAGAGGGACATGGAAAGACTTGTCTGAAGCTTATCCCCTGCACTGGGGTCAGGTCGGGAAGGGACGGCACAGAGGTGAGCAGGGACCAACAGGCCTGTCTGTGGTGGGGCTGGCCCCGGGGCAGGCGTGGGGGTGATGGCTGGAAGTGGGATGGCGCGTGAGTTGGCACCAGCCAGCGGTGGAGGCAGAGACTCAGAGGTCAGGGATCTCTCTCTCTGTCTCTGTCTCTGTCTCTCTCCCTCAGGGAGCTGAGGAGAGTAAGGTGGCGCCCCCTGCCCACCTCGCCTACCTCTCCATGGGCCCTTCTTTCTCT
Organism: Diceros bicornis minor; assembly: GCF_020826845.1. Lineage (NCBI taxonomy): Eukaryota > Metazoa > Chordata > Mammalia > Perissodactyla > Rhinocerotidae > Diceros > Diceros bicornis. The sequence continues at coordinate 1,642 of NW_026691870.1, forward strand.
GGCCGCTCCGGGAGCCCTGCGGGCTTGGGTTCAACCCCCCACACACCGCACAGGCCAAGGGCGCATGCGCGACCGCCGGGCCTAGGGCTGGCCTCGGAGGGGGGGGGGTCCTCAGTGAAGGCCCCGCCCTCCCTCCAGGCTCTGACCCAGCTGCAGCTCTTCCATCGCCGCCCTTCTGGACTCGGCTTCAGCTGTCTCCCTCCCCTCCCCCACTCCCACTCAGCTTGCAGGCTGCTTCCCTGCCTTGAAAGCATGGCTCTGGCCCTGAGGGCCACAGACCTACTGGGCTTCAAGCTCAAGGCTCTGCCTGGGCCTGCTGCTTCGGCCAGGGGCTCATTTTTTCCTGGAAAGACAAAGCCATGGCCTCACCCCACGCCTGCACTTTGCCACGGCAGGCAGCCCAGATGTAGGAAAGGCTCTGTGGAGTCAGAAGTGCCGAGACAGGCAGATGGCACCAGAGGGTTTGGGGGCCAGGGCGCAACTGGGCTAGCCCCTCCTCCCGGGAGTCGGGGAGGCCCGGCCTTCCTAGTGCCCAGGCCACGGCTCCGGGGAGAAACCCGCCATGGAGGGCACGCGGGAGGCCCTCTGCCTGAGGTGGCAGGTGTCACGCCAGGGCCACTGCAAGCCTGGCTCGGCTTGCCTGCTTTCTCCAAAGGAGGCTGGCCGACCAGCCGAACCTGGCACCTGGGCCAGGCCCCTTCCAAGGGGACGAGTTCCAGAGGATAGAGCCCTGGGGGGCGGCTGCCAAGTCTCCTGGGGGCGTGTGCTGGACCCCCGTCAGAGGAGGAAGCAGCCTGATAAACGGTGTGCCAGGCCTGAGATCTGGAGGCCTCCCACAGCCGGGTCCCTGTCCTGCCCAGGCCCCCCGAGGGAGGACGATGGTCGGGCAGTGGCGAGCGGGGTGGGGGCTGGCGCCGAGCCTGCCCTTGGATGCCCCGGGGAAGGGCGCCGGGGGATGGGCTGCCCCTGGCCAGGTCTGAGGGACCGACCCAGCTCGGGGCTGTCGGGGGCAGAGAGAGAACCCCCCTCCGCCCTTTCCCTTCAGGTTCTTAGGGCTGGCCAAATCCTTCCCAAGACAGCTTGTCTGGAGAAAATCAGACCCAGCTGAAGAACATGTGTCCATGGGGGAAACCCGGGAAACTGAGTCTCCCCACACAATAGCAGAGATTCTCATCTTGCATCCTCTCCTGAGCTAATGACAAAGGTGGATGTCCCGGGTGGGTGGGCCTGTGGAATGGGAGAGGGGAGGAAGTCTATTGTCATGCAGAGGGACATGGAAAGACTTGTCTGAAGCTTATCCCCTGCACTGGGGTCAGGTCGGGAAGGGACGGCACAGAGGTGAGCAGGAACCAACCGGCCTGTCTGTGGTGGGGCTGGCCCCGGGGCAGGCGTGGGGGGTGATGGCTGGAAGTGGGATGGCGCGTGAGTTGGCACCAGCCAGCGGTGGAGGCAGAGACTCAGAGGTCAGGGATCTCTCTCTCTGTCTCTGTCTCTGTCTCTCTCCCTCAGGGAGCTGAGGAGAGTAAGGTGGCGCCCCCTGCCCACCTCGCCTACCTCTCCATGGGCCCTTTCTTTCTCTGGCCGCTCCGGGAGCCCTGCGGGCTTGGGTTCAACCCCCCCACCACACCGCACAGGCCAAGGGCGCATGCGCGACCGCCGGGGCCTAGGGCTGGCCTCGGAGGGGGGGGGTCCTCAGTGAAGGCCCCGCCCTCCCTCCAGGCTCTGACCCAGCTGCAGCTCTTCCATCGCCGCCCTTCTGGACTCGGCTTCAGCTGTCTCCCTCCCCTCCCCCACTCCCACTCAGCTTGGAGGCAGCTTCCCTGCCTTGAAAGCATGGCTCTGGCCCTGAGGGCCACAGACCTACTGGGCTTCAAGCTCAAGGCTCTGCCTGGGCCTGCTGCTTCGGCCAGGGGCTCATTTTTTCCTGGAAAGACAAAGCCATGGCCTCACCCCACGCCTGCACTTTGCCACGGCAGGCAGCCCAGATGTAGGAAAGGCTCTGTGGAGTCAGAAGTGCCGAGACAGGCAGATGGCACCAGAGGGTTTGGGGGCCAGGGCGCAACTGGGCTAGCCCCTCCTCCCGGGAGTCGGGGAGGCCCGGCCTTCCTAGTGCCCAGGCCACGGCTCCGGGGAGAAACCCGCCATGGAGGGCACGCGGGAGGCCCTCTGCCTGAGGTGGCAGGTGTCACGCCAGGGCCACTGCAAGCCTGGCTCGGCTTGCCTGCTTTCTCCAAAGGAGGCTGGCCGACCAGCCGAACCTGGCACCTGGGCCAGGCCCCTTCCAAGGGGACGAGTTCCAGAGGATAGAGCCCTGGGGGGCGGCTGCCAAGTCTCCTGGGGCGTGTGCTGGACCCCCGTCAGAGGAGGAAGCAGCCTGATAAACGGGGTGTGCCAGGCCTGAGATCTGGAGGCCTCCCACAGCCGGGTCCCTGTCCTGCCCAGGCCCCCCGAGGGAGGACGATGGTCGGGCAGTGGCGAGCGGGGTGGGGCTGGCGCCGAGCCTGCCCCTTGGATGCCCCGGGGAAGGGCGCCGGGGGATGGGCTGCCCCTGGCCAGGTCTGAGGGACCGACCCAGCTCGGGGCTGTCGGGGGCAGAGAGAGAACCCCCCTCCGCCCTTTCCCTTCAGGTTCTTAGGGCTGGCCAAATCCTTCCCAAGACAGCTTGTCTGGAGAAAATCAGACCCAGCTGAAGAACATGTGTCCATGGGGGAAACCCGGGAAACTGAGTCTCCCCACACAATAGCAGAGATTCTCATCTTGCATCCTCTCCTGAGCTAATGACAAAGGTGGATGTCCCGGGTGGGTGGGCCTGTGGAATGGGAGAGGGGAGGAAGTCTATTGTCATGCAGAGGGACATGGAAAGACTTGTCTGAAGCTTATCCCCTGCACTGGGGTCAGGTCGGGAAGGGACGGCACAGAGGTGAGCAGGAACCAACCGGCCTGTCTGTGGTGGGGCTGGCCCCGGGGCAGGCGTGGGGGTGATGGCTGGAAGTGGGGATGGCGCGTGAGTTGGCACCAGCCAGCGGTGGAGGCAGAGACTCAGAGGTCAGGGATCTCTCTCTCTGTCTCTGTCTCTGTCTCTCTCCCTCAGGGAGCTGAGGAGAGTAAGGTGGCGCCCCCTGCCCACCTCGCCTACCTCTCCATGGGCCCTTCTTTCTCTGGCCGCTCCGGGAGCCCTGCGGGGCTTGGGTTCAACCCCCCACACACCGCACAGGCCAAGGGCGCATGCGCGACCGCCGGGGCCTAGGGCTGGCCTCGGAGGGGGGGGGTCCTCAGTGAAGGCCCCGCCCTCCCTCCAGGCTCTGACCCAGCTGCAGCTCTTCCATCGCCGCCCTTCTGGACTCGGCTTCAGCTGTCTCCCTCCCCTCCCCCACTCCCACTCAGCTTGGAGGCAGCTTCCCTGCCTTGAAAGCATGGCTCTGGCCCTGAGGGCCACAGACCTACTGGGCTTCAAGCTCAAGGCTCTGCCTGGGCCTGCTGCTTCGGCCAGGGGCTCATTTTTTCTGGAAAGACAAAGCCATGGCCTCACCCCACGCCTGCACTTTGCCACGGCAGGCAGCCCAGATGTAGGAAAGGCTCTCCGAGACAGGCAGATGGCACCAGAGGGTTTGGGGGCCAGGGCGCAACTGGGCTAGCCCCTCCTCCCGGGAGTCGGGGAGGCCCGGCCTTCCTAGTGCCCAGGCCACGGCTCCGGGGGAGAAACCCGCCATGGAGGGCACGCGGGAGGCCCTCTGCCTGAGGTGGCAGGTGTCACGCCAGGGCCACTGCAAGCCTGGCTCGGCTTGCCTGCTTTCTCCAAAGGAGGCTGGCCGACCAGCCGAACCTGGCACCTGGGCCAGGCCCCTTCCAAGGGGACGAGTTCCAGAGGATAGAGCCCTGGGGGCGGCTGCCAAGTCTCCTGGGGCGTGTGCTGGACCCCCGTCAGAGGAGGAAGCAGCCTGATAAACGGTGTGCCAGGCCTGAGATCTGGAGGCCTCCCACAGCCGGGTCCCTGTCCTGCCCAGGCCCCCCGAGGGAGGACGATGGTCGGGCAGTGGCGAGCGGGGTGGGGCTGGCGCCGAGCCTGCCCTTGGATGCCCCGGGGAAGGGCGCCGGGGGGATGGGCTGCCCCTGGCCAGGTCTGAGGGACCGACCCAGCTCGGGGCTGTCGGGGGGCAGAGAGAGAACCCCCCTCCGCCCTTTCCCCTTCAGGTTCTTAGGGCTGGCCAAATCCTTCCCAAGACAGCTTGTCTGGAGAAAATCAGACCCAGCTGAAGAACATGTGTCCATGGGGGAAACCCGGGAAACTGAGTCTCCCCACACAATAGCAGAGATTCTCATCTTGCATCCTCTCCTGAGCTAATGACAAAGGGTGGATGTCCCGGGTGGGTGGGCCTGTGGAATGGGAGAGGGGAGGAAGTCTATTGTCATGCAGAGGGACATGGAAAGACTTGTCTGAAGCTTATCCCCTGCACTGGGGTCAGGTCGGGAAGGACGGCACAGAGGTGAGCAGGAACCAACCGGCCTGTCTGTGGTGGGGCTGGCCCCGGGGCAGGCGTGGGGGGTGATGGCTGGAAGTGGGATGGCGCGTGAGTTGGCACCAGCCAGCGGTGGAGGCAGAGACTCAGAGGTCAGGGATCTCTCTCTCTGTCTCTGTCTCTGTCTCTCTCCCTCAGGGAGCTGAGGAGAGTAAGGTGGCGCCCCCTGCCCACCTCGCCTACCTCTCCATGGGCCCTTCTTTCTCTGGCCGCTCCGGGAGCCCTGCGGGCTTGGGTTCAACCCCCCCACACACCGCACAGGCCAAGGGCGCATGCGCGACCGCCGGGGCCTAGGGCTGGCCTCGGAGGGGGGGGGTCCTCAGTGAAGGCCCCGCCCTCCCTCAGGCTCTGACCCAGCTGCAGCTCTTCCATCGCCGCCCTTCTGGACTCTGCTTCAGCTGTCTCCCTCCCCTCCCCCACTCCCACTCAGCTTGGAGGCAGCTTCCCTGCCTTGAAAGCATGGCTCTGGCCCTGAGGGCCACAGACCTACTGGGCTTCAAGCTCAAGGCTCTGCCTGGGCCTGCTGCTTCGGCCAGGGGCTCATTTTTTCCTGGAAAGACAAAGCCATGGCCTCACCCCACGCCTGCACTTTGCCACGGCAGGCAGCCCAGATGTAGGAAAGGCTCTGTGGAGTCAGAAGTGCCGAGACAGGCAGATGGCACCAGAGGGTTTGGGGGCCAGGGCGCAACTGGGCTAGCCCCTCCTCCGGGGAGTCGGGGAGGCCCGGCCTTCCTAGTGCCCAGGCCACGGCTCCGGGGAGAAACCCGCCATGGAGGGCACGCGGGAGGCCCTCTGCCTGAGGTGGCAGGTGTCACGCCAGGGCCACTGCAAGCCTGGCTCGGCTTGCCTGCTTTCTCCAAAGGAGGCTGGCCGACCAGCCGAACCTGGCACCTGGGCCAGGCCCCTTCCAAGGGGACGAGTTCCAGAGGATAGAGCCCTGGGGGCGGCTGCCAAGTCTCCTGGGGCGTGTGCTGGACCCCCGTCAGAGGAGGAAGCAGCCTGATAAACGGTGTGCCAGGCCTGAGATCTGGAGGCCTCCCACAGCCGGGTCCCTGTCCTGCCCAGGCCCCCCGAGGGAGGACGATGGTCGGGCAGTGGCGAGCGGGGTGGGGCTGGCGCCGAGCCTGCCCTTGGATGCCCCGGGGAAGGGCGCCGGGGGATGGGCTGCCCCTGGCCAGGTCTGAGGGACCGACCCAGCTCGGGGCTGTCGGGGGCAGAGAGAGAACCCCCCTCCGCCCTTTCCCTTCAGGTTCTTAGGGCTGGCCAAATCCTTCCCAAGACAGCTTGTCTGGAGAAAATCAGACCCAGCTGAAGAACATGTGTCCATGGGGGAAACCCCGGGAAACTGAGTCTCCCCACACAATAGCAGAGATTCTCATCTTGCATCCTCTCCTGAGCTAATGACAAAGGTGGATGTCCCGGGTGGGTGGGCCTGTGGAATGGGAGAGGGGAGGAAGTCTATTGTCATGCAGAGGGACATGGAAAGACTTGTCTGAAGCTTATCCCCTGCACTGGGGTCAGGTCGGGAAGGGACGGCACAGAGGTGAGCAGGAACCAACCGGCCTGTCTGTGGTGGGGCTGGCCCCGGGGCAGGCGTGGGGGTGATGGCTGGAAGTGGGATGGCGCGTGAGTTGGCACCAGCCAGCGGTGGAGGCAGAGACTCAGAGGTCAGGGATCTCTCTCTCTGTCTCTGTCTCTGTCTCTCTCCCTCAGGGAGCTGAGGAGAGTAAGGTGGCGCCCCCTGCCCACCTCGCCTACCTCTCCATGGGCCCTTCTTTCTCTGGCCGCTCCGGGAGCCCTGCGGGCTTTGGGTTCAACCCCCCCACACACCGCACAGGCCAAGGGCGCATGCGCGACCGCCGGGGCCTAGGGCTGGCCTCGGAGGGGGGGGGGTCCTCAGTGAAGGCCCCGCCCTCCCTCCAGGCTCTGACCCAGCTGCAGCTCTTCCATCGCCGCCCTTCTGGACTCGGCTTTCAGCTGTCTCCCTCCCCTCCCCCACTCCCACTCAGCTTGGAGGCAGCTTCCCTGCCTTGAAAGCATGGCTCTGGCCCTGAGGGCCACAGACCTACTGGCTTCAAGCTCAAGGCTCTGCCTGGGCCTGCTGCTTCGGCCAGGGGCTCATTTTTTCCTGGAAAGACAAAGCCATGGCCTCACCCCACGCCTGCACTTTGCCACGGCAGGCAGCCCAGATGTAGGAAAGGCTCTGTGGAGTCAGAAGTGCCGAGACAGGCAGATGGCACCAGAGGGTTTGGGGGCCAGGGCGCAACTGGGCTAGCCCCTCCTCCCGGGAGTCGGGGAGGCCCGGCCTTCCTAGTGCCCAGGCCACGGCTCCGGGGAGAAACCCGCCATGGAGGGCACGCGGGAGGCCCTCTGCCTGAGGTTGCAGGTGTCACGCCAGGGCCACTGCAAGCCTGGCTCGGCTTGCCTGCTTTCTCCAAAGGAGGCTGGCGAACCAGCCGAACCTGGCACCTGGGCCAGGCCCCTTCCAAGGGGACGAGTTCCAGAGGATAGAGCCCTGGGGCGGCTGCCAAGTCTCCTGGGGCGTGTGCTGGACCCCCGTCAGAGGAGGAAGCAGCCTGATAAACGGTGTGCCAGGCCTGAGATCTGGAGGCCTCCCACAGCCGGGTCCCCTGTCCTGCCCAGGCCCCCCGAGGGAGGACGATGGTCGGGCAGTGGCGAGCGGGGTGGGGCTGGCGCCGAGCCTGCCCTTGGATGCCCCGGGGAAGGGCGCCGGGGGATGGGCTTGCCCCTGGCCAGGTCTGAGGGACCGACCCAGCTCGGGGCTGTCGGGGGCAGAGAGAGAACCCCCCTCCGCCCTTTCCCTTCAGGTTCTTAGGGCTGGCCAAATCCTTCCCAAGACAGCTTGTCTGGAGAAAATCAGACCCAGCTGAAGAACATGTGTCCATGGGGGAAACCCGGGAAACTGAGTCTCCCCACACAATAGCAGAGATTCTCATCTTGCATCCTCTCCTGAGCTAATGACAAAGGTGGATGTCCCGGGTGGGTGGGCCTGTGGAATGGGAGAGGGGAGGAAGTCTATTGTCATGCAGAGGGACATGGAAAGACTTGTCTGAAGCTTATCCCCTGCACTGGGGTCAGGTCGGGAAGGGACGGCACAGAGGTGAGCAGGGAACCAACCGGCCTGTCTGTGGTGGGGCTGGCCCCGGGGCAGGCGTGGGGGTGATGGCTGGAAGTGGGATGGCGCGTGAGTTGGCACCAGCCAGCGGTGGAGGCAGAGAGCTCAGAGGTCAGGGATCTCTCTCTCTGTCTCTGTCTCTGTCTCTCTCCCTCAGGGAGCTGAGGAGAGTAAGGTGGCGCCCCCTGCCCACCTCGCCTACCTCTCCATGGGCCCTTCTTTCTCTGGCCGCTCCGGGAGCCCTGCGGGCTTGGGTTCAACCCCCCCACACACCGCACAGGCCAAGGGCGCATGCGCGACCGCCGGGGCCTAGGGCTGGCCTCGGAGGGGGGGGGGGTCCTCAGTGAAGGCCCCGCCCTCCCTCCAGGCTCTGACCCAGCCTGCAGCTCTACCATCGCCGCCCTTCTGGACTCGGCTTCAGCTGTCTCCCTCCCCTCCCCCACTCCCACTCAGCTTGGAGGCAGCTTCCCTGCCTTGAAAGCATGGCTCTGGCCCTGAGGGCCACAGACCTACTGGGCTTCAAGCTCAAGGCTCTGCCTGGGCCTGCTGCTTCGGCCAGGGGCTCATTTTTTCCTGGAAAGACAAAGCCATGGCCTCACCCCACGCCTGCACTTTGCCACGGCAGGCAGCCCAGATGTAGGAAAGGCTCTGTGGAGTCAGAAGTGCCGAGACAGGCAGATGGCACCAGAGGGTTTGGGGGGCCAGGGCGCAACTGGGCTAGCCCCTCCTCCCGGGAGTCGGGGAGGCCCGGCCTTCCTAGTGCCCAGGCCACGGCTCCGGGGTGAAACCCGCCATGGAGGGCACGCGGGAGGCCCTCTGCCTGAGGGTGGCAGGTGTCACGCCAGGGCCACTGCAAGCCTGGCTCGGCTTGCCTGCTTTCTCCAAAGGAGGCTGGCCGACCAGGCCGAACCTGGCACCTGGGCCAGGCCCCTTCCAAGGGGACGAGTTCCAGAGGATAGAGCCCTGGGGGCGGCTGCCAAGTCTCCTGGGGCGTGTGCTGGGCCCCCGTCAGAGGAGGAAGCAGCCTGGTAAACGGTTGTGCCAGGCCTGAGATCTGGAGGCCTCCCACAAGCCGGGTCCCTGTCCTGCCCAGCCCCCCGAGGGAGGACGATGGTCGGGCAGTGGCGAGCGGGGGTGGGGCTGGCGCCGAGCCTGCCCTTGGATGCCCCGGGGAAGGGCGCCGGGGGATGGGCTGCCCCTGGCCAGGTCTGAGGGACCTACCCAGCTCGGGGCTGTCGGGGGCAGAGAGAGAACCCCCCTCCGCCCTTTCCCTTCAGGTTCTTAGGGCTGGCCAAATCCTTTCCCAAGACAGCTTGTCTGGAGAAAATCAGACCCAGCTGAAGAACATGTGTCCATGGGGGAAACCGGGAAACTGAGTCTCCCCACACAATAGCAGAGATTCTCATCTTGCATCCTCTCCTGAGCTAATGACAAAGGTGGATGTCCCGGGTGGGTGGGCCTGTGGAATGGGAGAGGGGAGGAAGTCTATTGTCATGCAGAGGGACATGGAAAGACTTGTCTGAAGCTTATCCCCTGCACTGGGGTCAGGTCGGGAAGGGACGGCACAGAGGTGAGCAGGAACCAACCGGCCTGTCTGTGGTGGGGCTGGCCCCGGGGCAGGCGTGGGGGTGATGGCTGGAAGTGGGATGGCGCGTGAGTTGGCACCAGCCAGCGGTGGAGGCAGAGACTCAGAGGTCAGGGATCTCTCTCTCTGTCTCTGTCTCTGTCTCTCTCCCTCAGGGAGCTGAGGAGAGTAAGGTGGCGCCCCCTGCCCACCTCGCCTACCTCTCCATGGGCCCTTCTTTCTCTGGCCACTCCGGGAGCCCTGCGGGCTTGGGTTCAACCCCCCACACACCGCACAGGCCAAGGGCGCATGCGCGACCGCCGGGGCCTAGGGCTGGCCTCGGATGGGGGGGGTCCTCAGTGAAGGCCCCGCCCTCCCTCCAGGCTCTGACCCAGCTGCAGCTCTTCCATCGCCGCCCTTCTGGACTCGGCTTCAGCTGTCTCCCTCCCCTCCCCCACTCCCACTCAGCTTGCAGGCTGCTTCCCTGCCTTGAAAGCATGGCTCTGGCCCTGAGGGCCACAGACCTACTGGGCTTCAAGCTCAAGGCTCTGCCTGGGCCTGCTGCTTCGGCCAGGGGCTCATTTTTTCCTGGAAAGACAAAGCCATGGCCTCACCCCACGCCTGCACTTTGCCACGGCAGGCAGCCCAGATGTAGGAAAGGCTCTGTGGAGTCAGAAGTGCCGAGACAGGCAGATGGCACCAGAGGGTTTGGGGGCCAGGGCGCAACTGGGCTAGCCCCTCCTCCCGGGAGTCGGGGAGGCCCGGCCTTCCTAGTGCCCAGGCCACGGCTCCGGGGAGAAACCCGCCATGGAGGGCACGCGGGAGGCCCTCTGCCTGAGGTGGCAGGTGTCACGCCAGGGCCACTGCAAGCCTGGCTCGGCTTGCCTGCTTTCTCCAAAGGAGGCTGGCCGACCAGCCGAACCTGGCACCTGGGCCAGGCCCCTTCCAAGGGGACGAGTTCCAGAGGATAGAGCCCTGGGGGCGGCTGCCAAGTCTCCTGGGGCGTGTGCTGGACCCCCGTCAGAGGAGGAAGCAGCCTGATAAACGGTGTGCCAGGCCTGAGATCTGGAGGCCTCCCACAGCCGGGTCCCTGTCCTGCCCAGGCCCCCCGAGGGAGGACGATGGTCGGGCAGTGGCGAGCGGGGTGGGGCTGGCGCCGAGCCTGCCCTTGGATGCCCCGGGGAAGGGCGCCGGGGGATGCGCTGCCCCTGGCCAGGTCTGAGGGACCGACCCAGCTCGGGGCTGTCGGGGGCAGAGAGAGAACCCCCCTCCGCCCTTTCCCTTCAGGTTCTTAGGGCTGGCCAAATCCTTCCCAAGACAGCTTGTCTGGAGAAAATCAGACCCAGCTGAAGAACATGTGTCCATGGGGGAAACCCGGGAAACTGAGTCTCCCCACACAATAGCAGAGATTCTCATCTTGCATCCTCTCCTGAGCTAATGACAAAGGTGGATGTCCCGGGTGGGTGGGCCTGTGGAATGGGAGAGGGGAGGAAGTCTATTGTCATGCAGAGGGACATGGAAAGACTTGTCTGAAGCTTATCCCCTGCACTGGGGTCAGGTCGGGAAGGGACGGCACAGAGGTGAGCAGGAACCAACCGGCCTGTCTGTGGTGGGGCTGGCCCCGGGGCAGGCGTGTGGGGTGATGGCTGGAAGTGGGATGGCGCGTGAGTTGGCACCAGCCAGCGGTGGAGGCAGAGACTCAGAGGTCAGGGATCTCTCTCTCTGTCTCTGTCTCTGTCTCTCTCCCTCAGGGAGCTGAGGAGAGTAAGGTGGCGCCCCCTGCCCACCTCGCCTACCTCTCCATGGGCCCTTCTTTCTCTGGCCACTCCGGGAGCCCTGCGGGCTTGGGTTCAACCCCCCACACACCGCACAGGCCAAGGGCGCATGCGCGACCGCCGGGGCCTAGGGCTGGCCTCGGATGGGGGGGGTCCTCAGTGAAGGCCCCGCCCTCCCTCCAGGCTCTGACCCAGCTGCAGCTCTTCCATCGCCGCCCTTCTGGACTCGGCTTCAGCTGTCTCCCTCCCCTCCCCCACTCCCACTCAGCTTGCAGGCTGCTTCCCTGCCTTGAAAGCATGGCTCTGGCCCTGAGGGCCACAGACCTACTGGGCTTCAAGCTCAAGGCTCTGCCTGGGCCTGCTGCTTCGGCCAGGGGCTCATTTTTTCCTGGAAAGACAAAGCCATGGCCTCACCCCACGCCTGCACTTTGCCACGGCAGGCAGCCCAGATGTAGGAAAGGCTCTGTGGAGTCAGAAGTGCCGAGACAGGCAGATGGCACCAGAGGGTTTGGGGGCCAGGGCGCAACTGGGCTAGCCCCTCCTCCCGGGAGTCGGGGAGGCCCGGCCTTCCTAGTGCCCAGGCCACGGCTCCGGGGAGAAACCCGCCATGGAGGGCACGCGGGAGGCCCTCTGCCTGAGGTGGCAGGTGTCACGCCAGGGCCACTGCAAGCCTGGCTCGGCTTGCCTGCTTTCTCCAAAGGAGGCTGGCCGACCAGCCGAACCTGGCACCTGGGCCAGGCCCCTTCCAAGGGGACGAGTTCCAGAGGATAGAGCCCTGGGGGCGGCTGCCAAGTCTCCTGGGGCGTGTGCTGGACCCCCGTCAGAGGAGGAAGCAGCCTGATAAACGGTGTGCCAGGCCTGAGATCTGGAGGCCTCCCACAGCCGGGTCCCTGTCCTGCCCAGGCCCCCCGAGGGAGGACGATGGTCGGGCAGTGGCGAGCGGGGTGGGGCTGGCGCCGAGCCTGCCCTTGGATGCCCCGGGGAAGGGCGCCGGGGGATGCGCTGCCCCTGGCCAGGTCTGAGGGACCGACCCAGCTCGGGGCTGTCGGGGGCAGAGAGAGAACCCCCCTCCGCCCTTTCCCTTCAGGTTCTTAGGGCTGGCCAAATCCTTCCCAAGACAGCTTGTCTGGAGAAAATCAGACCCAGCTGAAGAACATGTGTCCATGGGGGAAACCCGGGAAACTGAGTCTCCCCACACAATAGCAGAGATTCTCATCTTGCATCCTCTCCTGAGCTAATGACAAAGGTGGATGTCCCGGGTGGGTGGGCCTGTGGAATGGGAGAGGGGAGGAAGTCTATTGTCATGCAGAGGGACATGGAAAGACTTGTCTGAAGCTTATCCCCTGCACTGGGGTCAGGTCGGGAAGGGACGGCACAGAGGTGAGCAGGAACCAACCGGCCTGTCTGTGGTGGGGCTGGCCCCGGGGCAGGCGTGGGGGTGATGGCTGGAAGTGGGATGGCGCGTGAGTTGGCACCAGCCAGCGGTGGAGGCAGAGACTCAGAGGTCAGGGATCTCTCTCTCTGTCTCTGTCTCTGTCTCTCTCCCTCAGGGAGCTGAGGAGAGTAAGGTGGCGCCCCCTGCCCACCTCGCCTACCTCTCCATGGGCCCTTCTTTCTCTGGCCACTCCGGGAGCCCTGCGGGCTTGGGTTCAACCCCCCACACACCGCACAGGCCAAGGGCGCATGCGCGACCGCCGGGGCCTAGGGCTGGCCTCGGATGGGGGGGGTCCTCAGTGAAGGCCCCGCCCTCCCTCCAGGCTCTGACCCAGCTGCAGCTCTTCCATCGCCGCCCTTCTGGACTCGGCTTCAGCTGTCTCCCTCCCCTCCCCCACTCCCACTCAGCTTGCAGGCTGCTTCCCTGCCTTGAAAGCATGGCTCTGGCCCTGAGGGCCACAGACCTACTGGGCTTCAAGCTCAAGGCTCTGCCTGGGCCTGCTGCTTCGGCCAGGGGCTCATTTTTTCCTGGAAAGACAAAGCCATGGCCTCACCCCACGCCTGCACTTTGCCACGGCAGGCAGCCCAGATGTAGGAAAGGCTCTGTGGAGTCAGAAGTGCCGAGACAGGCAGATGGCACCAGAGGGTTTGGGGGCCAGGGCGCAACTGGGCTAGCCCCTCCTCCCGGGAGTCGGGGAGGCCCGGCCTTCCTAGTGCCCAGGCCACGGCTCCGGGGAGAAACCCGCCATGGAGGGCACGCGGGAGGCCCTCTGCCTGAGGTGGCAGGTGTCACGCCAGGGCCACTGCAAGCCTGGCTCGGCTTGCCTGCTTTCTCCAAAGGAGGCTGGCCGACCAGCCGAACCTGGCACCTGGGCCAGGCCCCTTCCAAGGGGACGAGTTCCAGAGGATAGAGCCCTGGGGGCGGCTGCCAAGTCTCCTGGGGCGTGTGCTGGACCCCCGTCAGAGGAGGAAGCAGCCTGATAAACGGTGTGCCAGGCCTGAGATCTGGAGGCCTCCCACAGCCGGGTCCCTGTCCTGCCCAGGCCCCCCGAGGGAGGACGATGGTCGGGCAGTGGCGAGCGGGGTGGGGCTGGCGCCGAGCCTGCCCTTGGATGCCCCGGGGAAGGGCGCCGGGGGATGCGCTGCCCCTGGCCAGGTCTGAGGGACCGACCCAGCTCGGGGCTGTCGGGGGCAGAGAGAGAACCCCCCTCCGCCCTTTCCCTTCAGGTTCTTAGGGCTGGCCAAATCCTTCCCAAGACAGCTTGTCTGGAGAAAATCAGACCCAGCTGAAGAACATGTGTCCATGGGGGAAACCCGGGAAACTGAGTCTCCCCACACAATAGCAGAGATTCTCATCTTGCATCCTCTCCTGAGCTAATGACAAAGGTGGATGTCCCGGGTGGGTGGGCCTGTGGAATGGGAGAGGGGAGGAAGTCTATTGTCATGCAGAGGGACATGGAAAGACTTGTCTGAAGCTTATCCCCTGCACTGGGGTCAGGTCGGGAAGGGACGGCACAGAGGTGAGCAGGAACCAACCGGCCTGTCTGTGGTGGGGCTGGCCCCGGGGCAGGCGTGGGGGTGATGGCTGGAAGTGGGATGGCGCGTGAGTTGGCACCAGCCAGCGGTGGAGGCAGAGACTCAGAGGTCAGGGATCTCTCTCTCTGTCTCTGTCTCTGTCTCTCTCCCTCAGGGAGCTGAGGAGAGTAAGGTGGCGCCCCCTGCCCACCTCGCCTACCTCTCCATGGGCCCTTCTTTCTCTGGCCGCTCCGGGAGCCCTGCGGGCTTGGGTTCAACCCCCCACACACCGCACAGGCCAAGGGCGCATGCGCGACCGCCGGGGCCTAGGGCTGGCCTCGGTGGGGGGGGGGTCCTCAGTGAAGGCCCCGCCCTCCCTCCAGGCTCTGACCCAGCTGCAGCTCTTCCATCGCCGCCCTTCTGGACTCGGCTTCAGCTGTCTCCCTCCCCTCCCCCACTCCCACTCAGCTTGGAGGCAGCTTCCCTGCCTTGAAAGCATGGCTCTGGCCCTGAGGGCCACAGACCTACTGGGCTTCAAGCTCAAGGCTCTGCCTGGGCCTGCTGCTTCGGCCAGGGGCTCATTTTTTCCTGGAAAGACAAAGCCATGGCCTCACCCCACGCCTGCACTTTGCCACGGCAGGCAGCCCAGATGTAGGAAAGGCTCTGTGGAGTCAGAAGTGCCGAGACAGGCAGATGGCACCAGAGGGTTTGGGGGCCAGGGCGCAACTGGGCTAGCCCCTCCTCCCGGGAGTCGGGGAGGCCCGGCCTTCCTAGTGCCCAGGCCACGGCTCCGGGGAGAAACCCGCCATGGAGGGCACGCGGGAGGCCCTCTGCCTGAGGTGGCAGGTGTCACGCCAGGGCCACTGCAAGCCTGGCTCGGCTTGCCTGCTTTCTCCAAAGGAGGCTGGCCGACCAGCCGAACCTGGCACCTGGGCCAGGCCCCTTCCAAGGGGACGAGTTCCAGAGGATAGAGCCCTGGGGGCGGCTGCCAAGTCTCCTGGGGCGTGTGCTGGGCCCCCGTCAGAGGAGGAAGCAGCCTGGTAAACGGTGTGCCAGGCCTGAGATCTGGAGGCCTCCCACAGCCGGGTCCCTGTCCTGCCCAGGCCCCCCGAGGGAGGACGATGGTCGGGCAGTGGCGAGCGGGGTGGGGCTGGCGCCGAGCCTGCCCTTGGATGCCCCGGGGAAGGGCGCCGGGGGATGGGCTGCCCCTGGCCAGGTCTGAGGGACCTACCCAGCTCGGGGCTGTCGGGGGCAGAGAGAGAACCCCCCTCCGCCCTTTCCCTTCAGGTTCTTAGGGCTGGCCAAATCCTTCCCAAGACAGCTTGTCTGGAGAAAATCAGACCCAGCTGAAGAACATGTGTCCATGGGGGAAACCCGGGAAACTGAGTCTCCCCACACAATAGCAGAGATTCTCATCTTGCATCCTCTCCTGAGCTAATGACAAAGGTGGATGTCCCGGGTGGGTGGGCCTGTGGAATGGGAGAGGGGAGGAAGTCTATTGTCATGCAGAGGGACATGGAAAGACTTGTCTGAAGCTTATCCCCTGCACTGGGGTCAGGTCGGGAAGGGACGGCACAGAGGTGAGCAGGAACCAACCGGCCTGTCTGTGGTGGGGCTGGCCCCGGGGCAGGCGTGGGGGTGATGGCTGGAAGTGGGATGGCGCGTGAGTTGGCACCAGCCAGCGGTGGAGGCAGAGACTCAGAGGTCAGGGATCTCTCTCTCTGTCTCTGTCTCTGTCTCTCTCCCTCAGGGAGCTGAGGAGAGTAAGGTGGCGCCCCCTGCCCACCTCGCCTACCTCTCCATGGGCCCTTCTTTCTCTGGCCGCTCCGGGAGCCCTGCGGGCTTGGGTTCAACCCCCCACACACCGCACAGGCCAAGGGCGCATGCGCGACCGCCGGGGCCTAGGGCTGGAATCGGGGGGGTCCTCAGTGAAGGCCCCGCCCTCCCTCCAGGCTCTGACCCAGCTGCAGCTCTTCCATCGCCGCCCTTCTGTACTCGGCTTCAGCTGTCTCCCTCCCCTCCCCCACTCCCACTCAGCTTGCAGGCAGCTTCCCTGCCTTGAAAGCATGGCTCTGGCCCTGAGGGCCACAGACCTACTGGGCTTCAAGCTCAAGGCTCTGCCTGGGCCTGCTGCTTCGGCCAGGGGCTCATTTTTTCCTGGAAAGACAAAGCCATGGCCTCACCCCACGCCTGCACTTTGCCACGGCAGGCAGCCCAGATGTAGGAAAGGCTCTGTGGAGTCAGAAGTGCCGAGACAGGCAGATGGCACCAGAGGGTTTGGGGGCCAGGGCGCAACTGGGCTAGCCCCTCCTCCCGGGAGTCGGGGAGGCCCGGCCTTCCTAGTGCCCAGGCCACGGCTCCGGGGAGAAACCCGCCATGGAGGGCACGCGGGAGGCCCTCTGCCTGAGGTGGCAGGTGTCACGCCAGGGCCACTGCAAGCCTGGCTCGGCTTGCCTGCTTTCTCCAAAGGAGGCTGGCCGACCAGCCGAACCTGGCACCTGGGCCAGGCCCCTTCCAAGGGGACGAGTTCCAGAGGATAGAGCCCTGGGGGCGGCTGCCAAGTCTCCTGGGGCGTGTGCTGGGCCCCCGTCAGAGGAGGAAGCAGCCTGGTAAACGGTGTGCCAGGCCTGAGATCTGGAGGCCTCCCACAGCCGGGTCCCTGTCCTGCCCAGGCCCCCCGAGGGAGGACGATGGTCGGGCAGTGGCGAGCGGGGTGGGGCTGGCGCCGAGCCTGCCCTTGGATGCCCCGGGGAAGGGCGCCGGGGGATGGGCTGCCCCTGGCCAGGTCTGAGGGACCTACCCAGCTCGGGGCTGTCGGGGGCAGAGAGAGAACCCCCCTCCGCCCTTTCCCTTCAGGTTCTTAGGGCTGGCCAAATCCTTCCCAAGACAGCTTGTCTGGAGAAAATCAGACCCAGCTGAAGAACATGTGTCCATGGGGGAAACCCGGGAAACTGAGTCTCCCCACACAATAGCAGAGATTCTCATCTTGCATCCTCTCCTGAGCTAATGACAAAGGTGGATGTCCCGGGTGGGTGGGCCTGTGGAATGGGAGAGGGGAGGAAGTCTATTGTCATGCAGAGGGACATGGAAAGACTTGTCTGAAGCTTATCCCCTGCACTGGGGTCAGGTCGGGAAGGGACGGCACAGAGGTGAGCAGGAACCAACCGGCCTGTCTGTGGTGGGGCTGGCCCCGGGGCAGGCGTGGGGGTGATGGCTGGAAGTGGGATGGCGCGTGAGTTGGCACCAGCCAGCGGTGGAGGCAGAGACTCAGAGGTCAGGGATCTCTCTCTCTGTCTCTGTCTCTGTCTCTCTCCCTCAGGGAGCTGAGGAGAGTAAGGTGGCGCCCCCTGCCCACCTCGCCTACCTCTCCATGGGCCCTTCTTTCTCTGGCCGCTCCGGGAGCCCTGCGGGCTTGGGTTCAACCCCCCACACACCGCACAGGCCAAGGGCGCATGCGCGACCGCCGGGGCCTAGGGCTGGAATCGGGGGGGTCCTCAGTGAAGGCCCCGCCCTCCCTCCAGGCTCTGACCCAGCTGCAGCTCTTCCATCGCCGCCCTTCTGGACTCGGCTTCAGCTGTCTCCCTCCCCTCCCCCACTCCCACTCAGCTTGCAGGCAGCTTCCCTGCCTTGAAAGCATGGCTCTGGCCCTGAGGGCCACAGACCTACTGGGCTTCAAGCTCAAGGCTCTGCCTGGGCCTGCTGCTTCGGCCAGGGGCTCATTTTTTCCTGGAAAGACAAAGCCATGGCCTCACCCCACGCCTGCACTTTGCCACGGCAGGCAGCCCAGATGTAGGAAAGGCTCTGTGGAGTCAGAAGTGCCGAGACAGGCAGATGGCACCAGAGGGTTTGGGGGCCAGGGCGCAACTGGGCTAGCCCCTCCTCCCGGGAGTCGGGGAGGCCCGGCCTTCCTAGTGCCCAGGCCACGGCTCCGGGGAGAAACCCGCCATGGAGGGCACGCGGGAGGCCCTCTGCCTGAGGTGGCAGGTGTCACGCCAGGGCCACTGCAAGCCTGGCTCGGCTTGCCTGCTTTCTCCAAAGGAGGCTGGCCGACCAGCCGAACCTGGCACCTGGGCCAGGCCCCTTCCAAGGGGACGAGTTCCAGAGGATAGAGCCCTGGGGGCGGCTGCCAAGTCTCCTGGGGCGTGTGCTGGACCCCCGTCAGAGGAGGAAGCAGCCTGGTAAACGGTGTGCCAGGCCTGAGATCTGGAGGCCTCCCACAGCCGGGTCCCTGTCCTGCCCAGGCCCCCCGAGGGAGGACGATGGTCGGGCAGTGGCGAGCGGGGTGGGGCTGGCGCCGAGCCTGCCCTTGGATGCCCCGGGGAAGGGCGCCGGGGGATGGGCTGCCCCTGGCCAGGTCTGAGGGACCGACCCAGCTCGGGGCTGTCGGGGGCAGAGAGAGAACCCCCCTCCGCCCTTTCCCTTCAGGTTCTTAGGGCTGGCCAAATCCTTCCCAAGACAGCTTGTCTGGAGAAAATCAGACCCAGCTGAAGAACATGTGTCCATGGGGGAAACCCGGGAAACTGAGTCTCCCCACACAATAGCAGAGATTCTCATCTTGCATCCTCTCCTGAGCTAATGACAAAGGTGGATGTCCCGGGTGGGTGGGCCTGTGGAATGGGAGAGGGGAGGAAGTCTATTGTCATGCAGAGGGACATGGAAAGACTTGTCTGAAGCTTATCCCCTGCACTGGGGTCAGGTCGGGAAGGGACGGCACAGAGGTGAGCAGGAACCAACCGGCCTGTCTGTGGTGGGGCTGGCCCCGGGGCAGGCGTGGGGGTGATGGCTGGAAGTGGGATGGCGCGTGAGTTGGCACCAGCCAGCGGTGGAGGCAGAGACTCAGAGGTCAGGGATCTCTCTCTCTGTCTCTGTCTCTGTCTCTCTCCCTCAGGGAGCTGAGGAGAGTAAGGTGGCGCCCCCTGCCCACCTCGCCTACCTCTCCATGGGCCCTTCTTTCTCTGGCCGCTCCGGGAGCCCTGCGGGCTTGGGTTCAACCCCCCACACACCGCACAGGCCAAGGGCGCATGCGCGACCGCCGGGGCCTAGGGCTGGCCTCGGAGGGGGGGGGGTCCTCAGTGAAGGCCCCGCCCTCCCTCCAGGCTCTGACCCAGCTGCAGCTCTTCCATCGCCGCCCTTCTGGACTCGGCTTCAGCTGTCTCCCTCCCCTCCCCCACTCCCACTCAGCTTGGAGGCAGCTTCCCTGCCTTGAAAGCATGGCTCTGGCCCTGAGGGCCACAGACCTACTGGGCTTCAAGCTCAAGGCTCTGCCTGGGCCTGCTGCTTCGGCCAGGGGCTCATTTTTTCCTGGAAAGACAAAGCCATGGCCTCACCCCACGCCTGCACTTTGCCACGGCAGGCAGCCCAGATGTAGGAAAGGCTCTGTGGAGTCAGAAGTGCCGAGACAGGCAGATGGCACCAGAGGGTTTGGGGGCCAGGGCGCAACTGGGCTAGCCCCTCCTCCCGGGAGTCGGGGAGGCCCGGCCTTCCTAGTGCCCAGGCCACGGCTCCGGGGAGAAACCCGCCATGGAGGGCACGCGGGAGGCCCTCTGCCTGAGGTGGCAGGTGTCACGCCAGGGCCACTGCAAGCCTGGCTCGGCTTGCCTGCTTTCTCCAAAGGAGGCTGGCCGACCAGCCGAACCTGGCACCTGGGCCAGGCCCCTTCCAAGGGGACGAGTTCCAGAGGATAGAGCCCTGGGGGCGGCTGCCAAGTCTCCTGGGGCGTGTGCTGGACCCCCGTCAGAGGAGGAAGCAGCCTGGTAAACGGTGTGCCAGGCCTGAGATCTGGAGGCCTCCCACAGCCGGGTCCCTGTCCTGCCCAGGCCCCCCGAGGGAGGACGATGGTCGGGCAGTGGCGAGCGGGGTGGGGCTGGCGCCGAGCCTGCCCTTGGATGCCCCGGGGAAGGGCGCCGGGGGATGCGCTGCCCCTGGCCAGGTCTGAGGGACCGACCCAGCTCGGGGCTGTCGGGGGCAGAGAGAGAACCCCCCTCCGCCCTTTCCCTTCAGGTTCTTAGGGCTGGCCAAATCCTTCCCAAGACAGCTTGTCTGGAGAAAATCAGACCCAGCTGAAGAACATGTGTCCATGGGGGAAACCCGGGAAACTGAGTCTCCCCACACAATAGCAGAGATTCTCATCTTGCATCCTCTCCTGAGCTAATGACAAAGGTGGATGTCCCGGGTGGGTGGGCCTGTGGAATGGGAGAGGGGAGGAAGTCTATTGTCATGCAGAGGGACATGGAAAGACTTGTCTGAAGCTTATCCCCTGCACTGGGGTCAGGTCGGGAAGGGACGGCACAGAGGTGAGCAGGAACCAACCGGCCTGTCTGTGGTGGGGCTGGCCCCGGGGCAGGCGTGGGGGTGATGGCTGGAAGTGGGATGGCGCGTGAGTTGGCACCAGCCAGCGGTGGAGGCAGAGACTCAGAGGTCAGGGATCTCTCTCTCTGTCTCTGTCTCTGTCTCTCTCCCTCAGGGAGCTGAGGAGAGTAAGGTGGCGCCCCCTGCCCACCTCGCCTACCTCTCCATGGGCCCTTCTTTCTCTGGCCGCTCCGGGAGCCCTGCGGGCTTGGGTTCAACCCCCCACACACCGCACAGGCCAAGGGCGCATGCGCGACCGCCGGGGCCTAGGGCTGGCCTCGGAGGGGGGGGGGTCCTCAGTGAAGGCCCCGCCCTCCCTCCAGGCTCTGACCCAGCTGCAGCTCTTCCATCGCCGCCCTTCTGGACTCGGCTTCAGCTGTCTCCCTCCCCTCCCCCACTCCCACTCAGCTTGGAGGCAGCTTCCCTGCCTTGAAAGCATGGCTCTGGCCCTGAGGGCCACAGACCTACTGGGCTTCAAGCTCAAGGCTCTGCCTGGGCCTGCTGCTTCGGCCAGGGGCTCATTTTTTCCTGGAAAGACAAAGCCATGGCCTCACCCCACGCCTGCACTTTGCCACGGCAGGCAGCCCAGATGTAGGAAAGGCTCTGTGGAGTCAGAAGTGCCGAGACAGGCAGATGGCACCAGAGGGTTTGGGGGCCAGGGCGCAACTGGGCTAGCCCCTCCTCCCGGGAGTCGGGGAGGCCCGGCCTTCCTAGTGCCCAGGCCACGGCTCCGGGGAGAAACCCGCCATGGAGGGCACGCGGGAGGCCCTCTGCCTGAGGTGGCAGGTGTCACGCCAGGGCCACTGCAAGCCTGGCTCGGCTTGCCTGCTTTCTCCAAAGGAGGCTGGCCGACCAGCCGAACCTGGCACCTGGGCCAGGCCCCTTCCAAGGGGACGAGTTCCAGAGGATAGAGCCCTGGGGGCGGCTGCCAAGTCTCCTGGGGCGTGTGCTGGACCCCCGTCAGAGGAGGAAGCAGCCTGGTAAACGGTGTGCCAGGCCTGAGATCTGGAGGCCTCCCACAGCCGGGTCCCTGTCCTGCCCAGGCCCCCCGAGGGAGGACGATGGTCGGGCAGTGGCGAGCGGGGTGGGGCTGGCGCCGAGCCTGCCCTTGGATGCCCCGGGGAAGGGCGCCGGGGGATGCGCTGCCCCTGGCCAGGTCTGAGGGACCGACCCAGCTCGGGGCTGTCGGGGGCAGAGAGAGAACCCCCCTCCGCCCTTTCCCTTCAGGTTCTTAGGGCTGGCCAAATCCTTCCCAAGACAGCTTGTCTGGAGAAAATCAGACCCAGCTGAAGAACATGTGTCCATGGGGGAAACCCGGGAAACTGAGTCTCCCCACACAATAGCAGAGATTCTCATCTTGCATCCTCTCCTGAGCTAATGACAAAGGTGGATGTCCCGGGTGGGTGGGCCTGTGGAATGGGAGAGGGGAGGAAGTCTATTGTCATGCAGAGGGACATGGAAAGACTTGTCTGAAGCTTATCCCCTGCACTGGGGTCAGGTCGGGAAGGGACGGCACAGAGGTGAGCAGGAACCAACCGGCCTGTCTGTGGTGGGGCTGGCCCCGGGGCAGGCGTGGGGGTGATGGCTGGAAGTGGGATGGCGCGTGAGTTGGCACCAGCCAGCGGTGGAGGCAGAGACTCAGAGGTCAGGGATCTCTCTCTCTGTCTCTGTCTCTGTCTCTCTCCCTCAGGGAGCTGAGGAGAGTAAGGTGGCGCCCCCTGCCCACCTCGCCTACCTCTCCATGGGCCCTTCTTTCTCTGGCCGCTCCGGGAGCCCTGCGGGCTTGGGTTCAACCCCCCACACACCGCACAGGCCAAGGGCGCATGCGCGACCGCCGGGGCCTAGGGCTGGCCTCGGAGGGGGGGGGGTCCTCAGTGAAGGCCCCGCCCTCCCTCCAGGCTCTGACCCAGCTGCAGCTCTTCCATCGCCGCCCTTCTGGACTCGGCTTCAGCTGTCTCCCTCCCCTCCCCCACTCCCACTCAGCTTGGAGGCAGCTTCCCTGCCTTGAAAGCATGGCTCTGGCCCTGAGGGCCACAGACCTACTGGGCTTCAAGCTCAAGGCTCTGCCTGGGCCTGCTGCTTCGGCCAGGGGCTCATTTTTTCCTGGAAAGACAAAGCCATGGCCTCACCCCACGCCTGCACTTTGCCACGGCAGGCAGCCCAGATGTAGGAAAGGCTCTGTGGAGTCAGAAGTGCCGAGACAGGCAGATGGCACCAGAGGGTTTGGGGGCCAGGGCGCAACTGGGCTAGCCCCTCCTCCCGGGAGTCGGGGAGGCCCGGCCTTCCTAGTGCCCAGGCCACGGCTCCGGGGAGAAACCCGCCATGGAGGGCACGCGGGAGGCCCTCTGCCTGAGGTGGCAGGTGTCACGCCAGGGCCACTGCAAGCCTGGCTCGGCTTGCCTGCTTTCTCCAAAGGAGGCTGGCCGACCAGCCGAACCTGGCACCTGGGCCAGGCCCCTTCCAAGGGGACGAGTTCCAGAGGATAGAGCCCTGGGGGCGGCTGCCAAGTCTCCTGGGGCGTGTGCTGGACCCCCGTCAGAGGAGGAAGCAGCCTGGTAAACGGTGTGCCAGGCCTGAGATCTGGAGGCCTCCCACAGCCGGGTCCCTGTCCTGCCCAGGCCCCCCGAGGGAGGACGATGGTCGGGCAGTGGCGAGCGGGGTGGGGCTGGCGCCGAGCCTGCCCTTGGATGCCCCGGGGAAGGGCGCCGGGGGATGGGCTGCCCCTGGCCAGGTCTGAGGGACCGACCCAGCTCGGGGCTGTCGGGGGCAGAGAGAGAACCCCCCTCCGCCCTTTCCCTTCAGGTTCTTAGGGCTGGCCAAATCCTTCCCAAGACAGCTTGTCTGGAGAAAATCAGACCCAGCTGAAGAACATGTGTCCATGGGGGAAACCCGGGAAACTGAGTCTCCCCACACAATAGCAGAGATTCTCATCTTGCATCCTCTCCTGAGCTAATGACAAAGGTGGATGTCCCGGGTGGGTGGGCCTGTGGAATGGGAGAGGGGAGGAAGTCTATTGTCATGCAGAGGGACATGGAAAGACTTGTCTGAAGCTTATCCCCTGCACTGGGGTCAGGTCGGGAAGGGACGGCACAGAGGTGAGCAGGAACCAACCGGCCTGTCTGTGGTGGGGCTGGCCCCGGGGCAGGCGTGGGGGTGATGGCTGGAAGTGGGATGGCGCGTGAGTTGGCACCAGCCAGCGGTGGAGGCAGAGACTCAGAGGTCAGGGATCTCTCTCTCTGTCTCTGTCTCTGTCTCTCTCCCTCAGGGAGCTGAGGAGAGTAAGGTGGCGCCCCCTGCCCACCTCGCCTACCTCTCCATGGGCCCTTCTTTCTCTGGCCGCTCCGGGAGCCCTGCGGGCTTGGGTTCAACCCCCCACACACCGCACAGGCCAAGGGCGCATGCGCGACCGCCGGGGCCTAGGGCTGGCCTCGGAGGGGGGGGGGTCCTCAGTGAAGGCCCCGCCCTCCCTCCAGGCTCTGACCCAGCTGCAGCTCTTCCATCGCCGCCCTTCTGGACTCGGCTTCAGCTGTCTCCCTCCCCTCCCCCACTCCCACTCAGCTTGGAGGCAGCTTCCCTGCCTTGAAAGCATGGCTCTGGCCCTGAGGGCCACAGACCTACTGGGCTTCAAGCTCAAGGCTCTGCCTGGGCCTGCTGCTTCGGCCAGGGGCTCATTTTTTCCTGGAAAGACAAAGCCATGGCCTCACCCCACGCCTGCACTTTGCCACGGCAGGCAGCCCAGATGTAGGAAAGGCTCTGTGGAGTCAGAAGTGCCGAGACAGGCAGATGGCACCAGAGGGTTTGGGGGCCAGGGCGCAACTGGGCTAGCCCCTCCTCCCGGGAGTCGGGGAGGCCCGGCCTTCCTAGTGCCCAGGCCACGGCTCCGGGGAGAAACCCGCCATGGAGGGCACGCGGGAGGCCCTCTGCCTGAGGTGGCAGGTGTCACGCCAGGGCCACTGCAAGCCTGGCTCGGCTTGCCTGCTTTCTCCAAAGGAGGCTGGCCGACCAGCCGAACCTGGCACCTGGGCCAGGCCCCTTCCAAGGGGACGAGTTCCAGAGGATAGAGCCCTGGGGGCGGCTGCCAAGTCTCCTGGGGCGTGTGCTGGGCCCCCGTCAGAGGAGGAAGCAGCCTGGTAAACGGTGTGCCAGGCCTGAGATCTGGAGGCCTCCCACAGCCGGGTCCCTGTCCTGCCCAGGCCCCCCGAGGAGGACGATGGTCGGCAGTGGCGAGCGGGGTGGGGCTGGCGCCGAGCCTGCCCTTGGATGCCCCGGGGAAGGGCGCCGGGGGATGGGCTGCCCCTGGCCAGGTCTGAGGGACCGACCCAGCTCGGGGCTGTCGGGGGCAGAGAGAGAACCCCCCTCCGCCCTTTCCCTTCAGGTTCCTTAGGGCTGCCAAATCCTTCCCAAGACAGCTTGTCTGGAGAAAATCAGACCCAGCTGAAGAACATGTGTCCATGGGGGAAACCCGGGAAACTGAGTCTCCCCACACAATAGCAGAGATTCTCATCTTGCATCCTCTCCTGAGCTAATGACAAAGGTGGATGTCCCGGGTGGGTGGGCCTGTGGAATGGGAGAGGGGAGGAAGTCTATTGTCATGCAGAGGGACATGGAAAGACTTGTCTGAAGCTTATCCCCTGCACTGGGGTCAGGTCGGGAAGGGACGGCACAGAGGTGAGCAGGGACCAACAGGCCTGTCTGTGGTGGGGCTGGCCCCGGGGCAGGCGTGGGGGTGATGGCTGGAAGTGGGATGGCGCGTGAGTTGGCACCAGCCAGCGGTGGAGGCAGAGACTCAGAGGTCAGGGATCTCTCTCTCTGTCTCTGTCTCTGTCTCTCTCCCTCAGGGAGCTGAGGAGAGTAAGGTGGCGCCCCCTGCCCACCTCGCCTACCTCTCCATGGGCCCTTCTTTCTCTGGCCGCTCCGGGAGCCCTGCGGGCTTGGGTTCAACCCCCACACACCGCACAGGCCAAGGGCGCATGCGCGACCGCCGGGGCCTAGGGCTGGCCTCGGAGGGGGGGGGTCCTCAGTGAAGGCCCCGCCCTCCCTCCAGGCTCTGACCCAGCTGCAGCTCTTCCATCGCCGCCCTTCTGGACTCGGCTTCAGCTGTCTCCCTCCCCTCCCCCACTCCCACTCAGCTTGCAGGCTGCTTCCCTGCCTTGAAAGCATGGCTCTGGCCCTGAGGGCCACAGACCTACTGGCTTCAAGCTCAAGGCTCTGCCTGGGCCTGCTGCTTCGGCCAGGGGCTCATTTTTTCCTGGAAAGACAAAGCCATGGCCTCACCCCACGCCTGCACTTTGCCACGGCAGGCAGCCCAGATGTAGGAAAGGCTCTGTGGAGTCAGAAGTGCCGAGACAGGCAGATGGCACCAGAGGGTTTGGGGGCCAGGGCGCAACTGGGCTAGCCCCTCCTCCCGGGAGTCGGGGAGGCCCGGCCTTCCTAGTGCCCAGGCCACGGCTCCGGGGAGAAACCCGCCATGGAGGGCACGCGGGAGGCCCTCTGCCCTGAGGTGGCAGGTGTCACGCCAGGGCCACTGCAAGCCTGGCTCGGCTTGCCTGCTTTCTCCAAAGGAGGCTGGCCGACCAGCCGAACCTGGCACCTGGGCCAGGCCCCTTCCAAGGGGACGAGTTCCAGAGGATAGAGCCCTGGGGGCGGCTGCCAAGTCTCCTGGGGCGTGTGCTGGGCCCCCGTCAGAGGAGGAAGCAGCCTGGTAAACGGTGTGCCAGGCCTGAGATCTGGAGGCCTCCCACAGCCGGGTCCCTGTCCTGCCCAGGCCCCCCGAGGGAGGACGATGGTCGGGCAGTGGCGAGCGGGGTGGGGCTGGCGCCGAGCCTGCCCTTGGATGCCCCGGGGAAGGGCGCCGGGGGATGGGCTGCCCCTGGCCAGGTCTGAGGGACCGACCCAGCTCGGGGCTGTCGGGGGCAGAGAGAGAACCCCCCTCCGCCCTTTCCCTTCAGGTTCTTAGGGCTGGCCAAATCCTTCCCAAGACAGCTTGTCTGGAGAAAAATCAGACCCAGCTGAAGAACATGTGTCCATGGGGGAAACCCGGGAAACTGAGTCTCCCCACACAATAGCAGAGATTCTCATCTTGCATCCTCTCCTGAGCTAATGACAAAGGTGGATGTCCCGGGTGGGTGGGCCTGTGGAATGGGAGAGGGGAGGAAGTCTATTGTCATGCAGAGGGACATGGAAAGACTTGTCTGAAGCTTATCCCCTGCACTGGGGTCAGGTCGGGAAGGGACGGCACAGAGTGAGCAGGAACCAACCGGCCTGTCTGTGGTGGGGCTGGCCCCGGGGCAGGCGTGGGGGGTGATGGCTGGAAGTGGGATGGCGCGTGAGTTGGCACCAGCCAGCGGTGGAGGCAGAGACTCAGAGGTCAGGGATCTCTCTCTCTGTCTCTGTCTCTGTCTCTCTCCCTCAGGGAGCTGAGGAGAGTAAGGTGGCGCCCCCTGCCCACCTCGCCTACCTCTCCATGGGCCCTTCTTTCTCTGGCCGCTCCGGGAGCCCTGCGGGCTTGGGTTCAACCCCCCACACACCGCACAGGCCAAGGGCGCATGCGCGACCGCCGGGGCCTAGGGCTGGCCTCGGAGGGGGGGGGGGGGGGGGTCCTCAGTGAAGGCCCCGCCCTCCCTCCAGGCTCTGACCCAGCTGCAGCTCTTCCATCGCCGCCCTTCTGGACTCGGCTTCAGCTGTCTCCCTCCCCTCCCCCACTCCCACTCAGCTTGGAGGCAGCTTCCCTGCCTTGAAAGCATGGCTCTGGCCCTGAGGGCCACAGACCTACTGGGCTTCAAGCTCAAGGCTCTGCCTGGGCCTGCTGCTTCGGCCAGGGGCTCATTTTTCCTGGAAAGACAAAGCCATGGCCTCACCCCACGCCTGCACTTTGCCACGGCAGGCAGCCCAGATGTAGGAAAGGCTCTGTGGAGTCAGAAGTGCCGAGACAGGCAGATGGCACCAGAGGGTTTGGGGGCCAGGGCGCAACTGGGCTAGCCCCTCCTCCCGGGAGTCGGGGAGGCCCGGCCTTCCTAGTGCCCAGGCCACGGCTCCGGGGAGAAACCCGCCATGGAGGGCACGCGGGAGGCCCTCTGCCTGAGGTGGCAGGTGTCACGCCAGGGCCACTGCAAGCCTGGCTCGGCTTGCCTGCTTCTCCAAAGGAGGCTGGCCGACCAGCCGAACCTGGCACCTGGGCCAGGCCCCTTCCAAGGGGACGAGTTCCAGAGGATAGAGCCCTGGGGGCGGCTGCCAAGTCTCCTGGGGCGTGTGCTGGACCCCCGTCAGAGGAGGAAGCAGCCTGATAAACGGTGTGCCAGGCCTGAGATCTGGAGGCCTCCCACAGCCGGGTCCCTGTCCTGCCCAGGCCCCCCGAGGGAGGACGATGGTCGGGCAGTGGCGAGCGGGGTGGGGCTGGCGCCGAGCCTGCCCTTGGATGCCCCGGGGAAGGGCGCCGGGGGATGGGCTGCCCCTGGCCAGTCTGAGGGACCGACCCAGCTCGGGGCTGTCGGGGGCAGAGAGAGAACCCCCCTCCGCCCTTTCCCTTCAGGTTCTTAGGCTGGCCAAATCCTTCCCAAGACAGCTTGTCTGGAGAAAATCAGACCCAGCTGAAGAACATGTGTCCATGGGGGAAACCCGGGAAACTGAGTCTCCCCACACATAGCAGAGATTCTCATCTTGCATCCTCTCCTGAGCTAATGACAAAGGTGGATGTCCCGGGTGGGTGGGCCTGTGGAATGGGAGAGGGGAGGAAGTCTATTGTCATGCAGAGGGACATGGAAAGACTTGTCTGAAGCTTATCCCCTGCACTGGGGTCAGGTCGGGAAGGGACGGCACAGAGGTGAGCAGGAACCAACCGGCCTGTCTGTGGTGGGGCTGGCCCCGGGGCAGGCGTGGGGGTGATGGCTGGAAGTGGGATGGCGCGTGAGTTGGCACCAGCCAGCGGTGGAGGCAGAGACTCAGAGGTCAGGGATCTCTCTCTCTGTCTCTGTCTCTGTCTCTCTCCCTCAGGGAGCTGAGGAGAGTAAGGTGGCGCCCCCTGCCCACCTCGCCTACCTCTCCATGGGCCCTTCTTTCTCTGGCCGCTCCGGGAGCCCTGCGGGCTTGGGTTCAACCCCCCACACACCGCACAGGCCAAGGGCGCATGCGCGACCGCCGGGGGCCTAGGGCTGGCCTCGGAGGGGGGGGGTCCTCAGTGAAGGCCCCGCCCTCCCTCCAGGCTCTGACCCAGCTGCAGCTCTTCCATCGCCGCCCTTCTGGACTCGGCTTCAGCTGTCTCCCTCCCCTCCCCCACTCCCACTCAGCTTGGAGGCAGCTTCCCTGCCTTGAAAGCATGGCTCTGGCCCTGAGGGCCACAGACCTACTGGCTTCAAGCTCAAGGCTCTGCCTGGGCCTGCTGCTTCGGCCAGGGGCTCATTTTTTTCCTGGAAAGACAAAGCCATGGCCTCACCCCACGCCTGCACTTTGCCACGGCAGGCAGCCCAGATGTAGGAAAGGCTCTGTGGAGTCAGAAGTGCCGAGACAGGCAGATGGCACCAGAGGGTTTGGGGGCCAGGGCGCAACTGGGCTAGCCCCTCCTCCCGGGAGTCGGGGAGGCCCGGCCTTCCTAGTGCCCAGGCCACGGCTCCGGGGAGAAACCCGCCATGGAGGGCACGCGGGAGGCCCTCTGCCTGAGGTGGCAGGTGTCACGCCAGGGCCACTGCAAGCCTGGCTCGGCTTGCCTGCTTTCTCCAAAGGAGGCTGGCCGACCAGCCGAACCTGGCACCTGGGCCAGGCCCCTTCCAAGGGGACGAGTTCCAGAGGATAGAGCCCTGGGGGCGGCTGCCAAGTCTCCTGGGGCGTGTGCTGGACCCCCGTCAGAGGAGGAAGCAGCCTGATAAACGGTGTGCCAGGCCTGAGATCTGGAGGCCTCCCACAGCCGGGTCCCTGTCCTGCCCAGGCCCCCCGAGGGAGGACGATGGTCGGGGCAGTGGCGAGCGGGGTGGGGCTGGCGCCGAGCCTGCCCTTGGATGCCCCGGGGAAGGGCGCCGGGGGATGGGCTGCCCCTGGCCAGGTCTGAGGGACCGACCCAGCTCGGGGCTGTCGGGGGCAGAGAGAGAACCCCCCTCCGCCCTTTCCCTTCAGGTTCTTAGGGCTGGCCAAATCCTTCCCAAGACAGCTTGTCTGGAGAAAATCAGACCCAGCTGAAGAACATGTGTCCATGGGGGAAACCCGGGAAACTGAGTCTCCCCACACAATAGCAGAGATTCTCATCTTGCATCCTCTCCTGAGCTAATGACAAAGGTGGATGTCCCGGGTGGGTGGGCCTGTGGAATGGAGAGGGAGGAAGTCTATTGTCATGCAGAGGGACATGGAAAGACTTGTCTGAAGCTTATCCCCTGCACTGGGGTCAGGTCGGGAAGGGACGGCACAGAGGTGAGCAGGAACCAACCGGGCCTGTCTGTGGTGGGGCTGGCCCGGGGCAGGCGTGGGGGGTGATGGCTGGAAGTGGGATGGCGCGTGAGTTGGCACCAGCCAGCGGTGGAGGCAGAGACTCAGAGGTCAGGGATCTCTCTCTCTGTCTCTGTCTCTGTCTCTCTCCCTCAGGGAGCTGAGGAGAGTAAGGTGGCGCCCCCTGCCCACCTCGCCTACCTCTCCATGGGCCCTTCTTTCTCTGGCCGCTCCGGGAGCCCTGCGGGCTTGGGTTCAACCCCCCACACACCGCACAGGCCAAGGGCGCATGCGCGACCGCCGGGGCCTAGGGCTGGCCTCGGAGGGGGGGGGTCCTCAGTGAAGGCCCCGCCCTCCCTCCAGGCTCTGACCCAGCTGCAGCTCTTCCATCGCCGCCCTTCTGGACTCGGCTTCAGCTGTCTCCCTCCCCTCCCCCACTCCCACTCAGCTTGGAGGCAGCTTCCCTGCCTTGAAAGCATGGCTCTGGCCCTGAGGGCCACAGACCTACTGGGCTTTCAAGCTCAAGGCTCTGCCTGGGCCTGCTGCTTCGGCCAGGGGCTCATTTTTTCCTGGAAAGACAAAGCCATGGCCTCACCCCACGCCTGCACTTTGCCACGGCAGGCAGCCCAGATGTAGGAAAGGCTCTGTGGAGTCAGAAGTGCCGAGACAGGCAGATGGCACCAGAGGGTTTGGGGGCCAGGGCGCAACTGGGCTAGCCCCTCCTCCCGGGAGTCGGGGAGGCCCGGCCTTCCTAGTGCCCAGGCCACGGCTCCGGGGAGAAACCCGCCATGGAGGGCACGCGGGAGGCCCTCTGCCTGAGGTGGCAGGTGTCACGCCAGGGCCACTGCAAGCCTGCTCGGCTTGCCTGCTTTCTCCAAAGGAGGCTGGCCGACCAGCCGAACCTGGCACTGGGCCAGGCCCCTTCCAAGGGGACGAGGTTCCAGAGGATAGAGCCCTGGGGGGCGGCTGCCAAGTCTCCTGGGGCGTGTGCTGGACCCCCGTCAGAGGAGGAAGCAGCCTGATAAACGGTGTGCCAGGCCTGAGATCTGGAGGCCTCCCACAGCCGGGTCCCTGTCCTGCCCAGGCCCCCCGAGGGAGGACGATGGTCGGGCAGTGGCGAGCGGGGTGGGGCTGGCGCCGAGCCTGCCCTTGGATGCCCCGGGGAAGGGCGCCGGGGGATGGGCTGCCCCTGGCCAGGTCTGAGGGACCGACCCAGCTCGGGGCTGTCGGGGGCAGAGAGAGAACCCCCCTCCGCCCTTTCCCTTCAGGTTCTTAGGGCTGGCCAAATCCTTCCCAAGACAGCTTGTCTGGAGAAAATCAGACCCAGCTGAAGAACATGTGTCCATGGGGGAAACCCGGGAAACTGAGTCTCCCCACACAATAGCAGAGATTCTCATCTTGCATCCTCTCCTGAGCTAATGACAAAGGTGGATGTCCCGGGTGGGTGGGCCTGTGGAATGGGAGAGGGGAGGAAGTCTATTGTCATGCAGAGGGACATGGAAAGACTTGTCTGAAGCTTATCCCCTGCACTGGGGTCAGGTCGGGAAGGGACGGCACAGAGGTGAGCAGGAACCAACCGGCCTGTCTGTGGTGGGGCTGGCCCCGGGGCAGGCGTGGGGGGTGATGGCTGGAAGTGGGATGGCGCGTGAGTTGGCACCAGCCAGCGGTGGAGGCAGAGACTCAGAGGTCAGGGATCTCTCTCTCTGTCTCTGTCTCTGTCTCTCTCCCTCAGGGAGCTGAGGAGAGTAAGGTGGCGCCCCCTGCCCACCTCGCCTACCTCTCCATGGGCCCTTCTTTCTCTGGCCGCTCCGGGAGCCCTGCGGGCTTGGGTTCAACCCCCCACACACCGCACAGGCCAAGGGCGCATGCGCGACCGCCGGGGCCTAGGGCTGGCCTCGGAGGGGGGGGGTCCTCAGTGAAGGCCCCGCCCTCCCTCCAGGCTCTGACCCAGCTGCAGCTCTTCCATCGCCGCCCTTCTGGACTCGGCTTCAGCTGTCTCCCTCCCCTCCCCCACTCCCACTCAGCTTGGAGGCAGCTTCCCTGCCTTGAAAGCATGGCTCTGGCCCTGAGGGCCACAGACCTACTGGGCTTCAAGCTCAAGGCTCTGCCTGGGCCTGCTGCTTCGGCCAGGGGCTCATTTTTTCCTGGAAAGACAAAGCCATGGCCTCACCCCACGCCTGCACTTTGCCACGGCAGGCAGCCCAGATGTAGGAAAGGCTCTGTGGAGTCAGAAGTGCCGAGACAGGCAGATGGCACCAGAGGGTTTGGGGGCCAGGGCGCAACTGGGCTAGCCCCTCCTCCCGGGAGTCGGGGAGGCCCGGCCTTCCTAGTGCCCAGGCCACGGCTCCGGGGTGAAACCCGCCATGGAGGGCACGCGGGAGGCCCTCTGCCTGAGGTGGCAGGTGTCACGCCAGGGCCACTGCAAGCCTGGCTCGGCTTGCCTGCTTTCTCCAAAGGAGGCTGGCCGACCAGCCGAACCTGGCACCTGGGCCAGGGCCCCTTCCAAGGGGACGAGTTCCAGAGGATAGAGCCCTGGGGGCGGCTGCCAAGTCTCCTGGGGCGTGTGCTGGGCCCCCGTCAGAGGAGGAAGCAGCCTGGTAAACGGTGTGCCAGGCCTGAGATCTGGAGGGCCTCCCACAGCCGGGTCCCTGTCCTGCCCAGGCCCCCCGAGGGAGGACGATGGTCGGGCAGTGGCGAGCGGGGTGGGGCTGGCGCCGAGCCTGCCTTGGATGCCCCGGGGAAGGGCGCCGGGGGATGGGCTGCCCCTGGCCAGGTCTGAGGGACCTACCCAGCTCGGGGCTGTCGGGGGCAGAGAGAGAACCCCCTCCGCCCTTTCCCTTCAGGTTCTTAGGGCTGGCCAAATCCTTCCCAAGACAGCTTGTCTGGAGAAAATCAGACCCAGCTGAAGAACATGTGTCCCATGGGGAAACCCGGGAAACTGAGTCTCCCCACACAATAGCAGAGATTTCATCTTGCATCCTCTCCTGAGCTAATGACAAAGGTGGATGTCCCGGGTGGGTGGGCCTGTGGAATGGGAGAGGGGAGGAAGTCTATTGTCATGCAGAGGGACATGGAAAGACTTGTCTGAAGCTTATCCCCTGCACTGGGGTCAGGTCGGGAAGGGACGGCACAGAGGTGAGCAGGAACCAACCGGCCTGTCTGTGGTGGGGCTGGCCCCGGGGCAGGCGTGGGGTGATGGCTGGAAGTGGGATGGCGCGTGAGTTGGCACCAGCCAGCGGTGGAGGCAGAGACTCAGAGGTCAGGGATCTCTCTCTCTGTCTCTGTCTCTGTCTCTCTCCCTCAGGGAGCTGAGGAGAGTAAGGTGGCGCCCCCTGCCCACCTCGCCTACCTCTCCATGGGCCCTTCTTTCTCTGGCCGCTCCGGGAGCCCTGCGGGCTTGGGTTCAACCCCCCACACACCGCACAGGCCAAGGGCGCATGCGCGACCGCCGGGGCCTAGGGCTGGCCTCGGAGGGGGGGGGGTCCTCAGTGAAGGCCCCGCCCTCCCTCCAGGCTCTGACCCAGCTGCAGCTCTTCCATCGCCGCCCTTCTGGACTCGGCTTCAGCTGTCTCCCTCCCCTCCCCCACTCCCACTCAGCTTGCAGGCTGCTTCCCTGCCTTGAAGCATGGCTCTGGCCCTGAGGGCCACAGACCTACTGGGCTTCAAGCTCAAGGCTCTGCCTGGGCCTGCTGCTTCGGCCAGGGGCTCATTTTTTCCTGGAAAGACAAAGCCATGGCCTCACCCCACGCCTGCACTTTGCCACGGCAGGCAGCCCAGATGTAGGAAAGGCTCTGTGGAGTCAGAAGTGCCGAGACAGGCAGATGGCACCAGAGGGTTTGGGGGCCAGGGCGCAACTGGGCTAGCCCCTCCTCCCGGGAGTCGGGGAGGCCCGGCCTTCCTAGTGCCCAGGCCACGGCTCCGGGGAGAAACCCGCCTGGAGGGCACGCGGGAGGCCCTCTGCCTGAGGTGGCAGGTGTCACGCCAGGGCCACTGCAAGCCTGGCTCGGCTTGCCTGCTTTCTCCAAAGGAGGCTGGCCGACCAGCCTAACCTGGCACCTGGGCCAGGCCCCTTCCAAGGGACGAGTTCCAGAGGATAGAGCCCTGGGGGCGGCTGCCAAGTCTCCTGGGGCGTGTGCTGGACCCCGTCAGAGGAGGAAGCAGCCTGATAAACGGTGTGCCAGGCCTGAGATCTGGAGGCCTCCCACAGCCGGGTCCCTGTCCTGCCCAGGCCCCCCGAGGGAGGACGATGGTCGGGCAGTGGCGAGCGGGGTGGGCTGGCGCCGAGCCTGCCCTTGGATGCCCCGGGGAAGGGCGCCGGGGGATGGGCTGCCCCTGGCCAGGTCTGAGGGACCGACCCAGCTCGGGCTGTCGGGGGCAGAGAGAGACCCCCCTCCGCCCTTTCCCTTCAGGTTCTTAGGGCTGGCCAAATCCTTCCCAAGACAGCTTGTCTGGAGAAAATCAGACCCAGCTGAAGAACATGTGTCCATGGGGGAAACCCGGGAAACTGAGTCTCCCCACACAATAGCAGAGATTCTCATCTTGCATCCTCTCCTGAGCTAATGACAAAGGTGGATGTCCCGGGTGGGTGGGCCTGTGGAATGGGAGAGGGGAGGAAGTCTATTGTCATGCAGAGGGACATGGAAAGACTTGTCTGAAGCTTATCCCCTGCACTGGGGTCAGGTCGGGAAGGGACGGCACAGAGGTGAGCAGGAACCAAGCCGGCCTGTCTGTGGTGGGGCTGGCCCCGGGGCAGGCGTGGGGGGTGATGGCTGGAAGTGGGATGGCGCGTGAGTTGGCACCAGCCAGCGGTGGAGGCAGAGACTCAGAGGTCAGGGATCTCTCTCTCTGTCTCTGTCTCTGTCTCTCTCCCTCAGGGAGCTGAGGAGAGTAAGGTGGCGCCCCCTGCCCACCTCGCCTACCTCTCCATGGGCCCTTCTTTCTCTGGCCGCTCCGGGAGCCCTGCGGGCTTGGGTTCAACCCCCCACACACCGCACAGGCCAAGGGCGCATGCGCGACCGCCGGGGCCTAGGGCTGGCCTCGGAGGGGGGGGGGTCCTCAGTGAAGGCCCCGCCCTCCCTCCAGGCTCTGACCCAGCTGCAGCTCTTCCATCGCCGCCCTTCTGGACTCGGCTTCAGCTGTCTCCCTCCCCTCCCCCACTCCCACTCAGCTTGGAGGCAGCTTCCCTGCCTTGAAAGCATGGCTCTGGCCCTGAGGGCCACAGACCTACTGGGCTTCAAGCTCAAGGCTCTGCCTGGGCCTGCTGCTTCGGCCAGGGGCTCATTTTTTCCTGGAAAGACAAAGCCATGGCCTCACCCACGCCTGCACTTTGCCACGGCAGGCAGCCCAGATGTAGAAAGGCTCTGTGAGTCAGAAGTGCCGAGACAGGCAGATGGCACCAGAGGGTTTGGGGGCCAGGGCGCAACTGGGCTAGCCCCTCCTCCCGGGAGTCGGGGAGGCCCGGCCTTCCTAGTGCCCAGGCCACGGCTCCGGGGAGAAACCCGCCATGGAGGGCACGCGGGAGGCCCTCTGCCTGAGGTGGCAGGTGTCACGCCAGGGCCACTGCAAGCCTGGCTCGGCTTGCCTGCTTTCTCCAAAGGAGGCTGGCCGACCAGCCGAACCTGGCACCTGGGCCAGGCCCCTTCCAAGGGGACGAGTTCCAGAGGATAGAGCCCTGGGGGCGGCTGCCAAGTCTCCTGGGGCGTGTGCTGGACCCCGTCAGAGGAGGAAGCAGCCTGGTAAACGGTGTGCCAGGCATGAGATCTGGAGGCCTCCCACAGCCGGGTCCCTGTCCTGCCCAGGCCCCCCGAGGGAGGACGATGGTCGGGCAGTGGCGAGCGGGGTGGGGCTGGCGCCGAGCCTGCCCTTGGATGCCCCGGGGAAGGGCGCCGGGGGATGGGCTGCCCCTGGCCAGGTCTGAGGGACCTACCCAGCTCGGGGCTGTCGGGGGCAGAGAGAGAACCCCCTCCGCCCTTTCCCTTCAGGTTCTTAGGGCTGGCCAAATCCTTCCCAAGACAGCTTGTCTGGAGAAAATCAGACCCAGCTGAAGAACATGTGTCCATGGGGGAAACCCGGGAAACTGAGTCTCCCCACACAATAGCAGAGATTCTCATCTTGCATCCTCTCCTGAGCTAATGACAAAGGTGGATGTCCCGGGTGGGTGGGCCTGTGGAATGGAGAGGGGAGGAAGTCTATTGTCATGCAGAGGGACATGGAAAGACTTGTCTGAAGCTTATCCCCTGCACTGGGGTCAGGTACTCTCTCA
>NW_026691871.1:0-7500 GCF_020826845.1 Diceros bicornis minor
CTTCGATTTCTCTCGGTAACGTCTTACAGTTTTCAGCGTATAGGTCTTTCACCTCCTCGGGTAAAGTCTATTCCTTGCTATTTTCTTCTTTGTGCGGTGATTGTAAATGGGAGTGTATTCTCACTTCACTTTCCACTAGTTTGTCGTTAGTGTGTCGAAATGTAACTGATTTCTGTCTGTGATTTGTATCTTGCAACTCGACTGTATTTGTTGATTATTTCCAGGAGGTTTTCGGTGGATTCCTGAGGGTTTTCTATATAGAGAATCGTGTCACCCCCCGCCAATAGTGAGAGTTTCACTTCTGCCTGTCCGACTTGGATCCCTTTTATTTCCTTTTCTTGCCTCATCGATCTGGCTCAGACTTCCAGGAGTATGCCGAATAAGAGTGGTGAGAGCTGGCATCCTTGTCTTGTTCACGTTCTCAGAGAATGGCTTTCAGTTTTTCTCCGTTGAGTATGAGGTTGGGCTGTGGGTTTGCCATGTGTGGCCTTCATTCTGTTGAGGTACTTTCCTTCCATGCCCATTTTCCTCGAGAGTTTCTATCATAAATGGATGTTGGATCTTGTCCAATGCTTCCTCTGCCTCTATTGAGATGGTCACGTGGTTTTTATTCCTCATTTTGTTAACGTGGTGTGTTCACCTTGATTGATTTGTGGACGTGGAACCATCCCCACATGCCTGGAATTAAATCCCGCTGGGTCGTGGTGGATGATCCTTGGGATGTGTTGTATTCGAGTCGTTAATATTTCCCTGAGATTTTTGCATCGATGTTCATCAGTGATATTGGCCTGTATTTTTCTTGTTCTATGCTGTCCTTGTCCGGTTCGGATGTCAGAGTAATATTGGCCTCGTAGAATGAGTTAGGAAGCTTCCCCTCCTCTTTAATTTTTTGGAAGATTTGAGAAGGGCAGATATTGAGTCTTATTTGGATGTTTGGTAGAACTCACCAGGGGAGCTGTCTTGCTCTGGACTTTTCTTTTTCTGAGAGGTTTTTTGATTACCGTTTCAATCTCTTTACTTGTGATTGGTCTATTCAGATTCTCTCTTCTTCTTCTTCTTCTTCTTCTCTTCTTCTTCTTCTTCTTCTTCTTCTTCTTCTTCTTCTTCTTCTCCTCCTCCTCCTCCTCCTCCTCCTCCTCCTCCTCCTCCTCCTCCTCCTCCTCCTCCTTCTTCTGGAGGAAGATTGGCCCTGCGATAACATCTGTTGCCAATCTTCCTCTTTTTTCTCCCCAAAGCCCCACTACATAGCTCTGTATCATAGTTGTAGAGTTGTAGCTCTTCTATGTGGGACGCCACCTCAGCATGGCTTCATGAGCGGTGAGTAGGTCCACACCCAGGATCCGAACCAGGGAACCTGGGCCACCACAGCGGAATGGGTGAACTTAACCGCTACGTCACCGGGCGGGCCCTCTCTCTTTCTTCTTGATTCAGTTTTGGGAGGTCGCAGGATTCTAAGAACTTA
Organism: Diceros bicornis minor; assembly: GCF_020826845.1. Taxonomy (NCBI): domain Eukaryota; kingdom Metazoa; phylum Chordata; class Mammalia; order Perissodactyla; family Rhinocerotidae; genus Diceros; species Diceros bicornis. Next base: position 1,463 of record NW_026691871.1, read on the forward strand.
TCCATTTCTTCTAGGTTATCATCCTGTCTGTGGGCGTATAGCTTTTCATAACAGTCTCTTATAATCCTTTGCATTCCTGTGGTGTCTGTTGTAACTTCTCTTCTTTCCTTTCTGATTTTATCTATTTCAGTCTTCTCTCTTTTTTTCTCAGTGATTCTGGCTGAGGGTTTGCCCATTTTGTTTATCTTCTCAAAGAACTGGATCTTAGTTTCCTTTCTATTTTATGTATGTATTTTTTTAGTCTCTATTTCATTAATGTCTGCTGTGATTTTTATTATTTCCTTCCTTCTACTGACTTTGGGCTTTGTTTGGTCTTTTTCTAGTTCCTTTAGGTATAGGGCAAGCTTGTTTATTTGAGATTTTTCTTGTTTGTTGAGGTAGGCCTGTTTTTCTATTCATTTCCCTCTTAGCGCTGCTTTTGCTGCAGCCCATAAGTTTTGGTATGTTGTGTTTTCATTTTGATTTGTCTCTAGGTATATTTTTTTAACTCTAGTGAGGGATTACTATTTTTTTTGGGGGGGGGGCCTGGGAAACATTTGCCCTGAGCTAACATCTGTTGCTCATCTTCCTCTTTTTATTTACTTCCTCCCCAAAGCCCTGATACATAGTTGTCTATTCTAGTTGTAAGTCCTTCTAGTTCTTCTACGAGAGCCACCACCACGGCATGACTACTGACCAAGGAGTGGCGTGGTTCCACGCCTGGGAACCGAACCTGGGTTGCCGAAGTGGAGTGCACCAAACTGTAACCCCTAGGCCGTCATGGCTGGCCCAACGTTTTCTGATTTCTCCTGTGATTTCCTCATTGATCCAACAGTTGTTCAGTAGCCCGTTGTTTAGTTTCCACATGTTTGTGACACATATTGAGGCCCTGAGCTAACATCTATTAACAATCTTCCTCCTATTTTCCTTTCTTTTCTCCCCAAAGCCCCAGTAGATAGTTGTATGTCATACTTGTCCATTCTTCTAGTGACTCTATGTGGGATGCCACCTCAGCACGGCTTTAAGAGTGGTGTGTGTGTCTGAGCCCGTGATCCGAACCAGTGAACCCTGGGCCACTGAGGTGGAGCATGCGAACTTAACTGCTACGTCACTGGGCTGGGCGGTCCCCTAAAAATTCTAATTAATGTATGTGATTAGGGGGCCGGCCCTGTGGCGTAGCGGTTAAGTGCTCCCGCTCCGCTGCTGGCGGCCCGGGTTCAGATCCCGGGCGCACACCGACGCACGGCTTGTCAGGCCATGCTGTGGCGGCATCCCACATAAAGTGGAGGAAGATGGGCACGGATGTTAGCTCAGGGCCAGTCTTCCTCAGCAAAAAGAGGAGGATTGGCATGGATGTTAGCTCAGGGCTGATCTTCCTCACACACACACAAAAATATGTATATGTGACTAAAGCTACTAAAAATTAATAAGGGAAACACCTTCATATTCAAGGAAAAGGAAGAAGGGTGTTTTCAGTAAAGACGGTATAAAAAGTAAAGTTTTTTTAAAAAATAACTTTATTTATTTTTCCCCCAAAGCCCCAGTGGATAGTTGTATGTCATAGCTGCACGTCCTTCTAGTTGCCGTACGTGGGATGCGGCCCCAGCATGGCCGGAGAAGCGGTGCGTCGGTGCGCGCCCGGGATCCGAACCCGGGCCGCCAGTAGCGGAGCGCGCACACTTAACCGCTAAGCCACGAGGCCCGCCCGGTCAAGGGTCTTTTGTGTGTTTGCTTGCTTGCCTGTGGATGTTCAGTCGCCCTACTCCCATTTGATGGAGAGGCCATCTTTTTACTCCCGTGGGTTGCTTTTGCATGATGGCCAAAATTCAGTTTTGGCAGGTTTGGCCGGTTCTGTGAAACAATTAATGTTATTATTTTTAACCGGCAAAAGATCTACAACTTTCTTCGTGAAACAATTAATGTTATTATTTTTAACCGGCAAAAGATCTACAACTTTCTTCGTGAAACAATTAATGTTATTATTTTTAACCGGCAAAAGATCTACACCTTTCTTCGTTTTCTAGTTTCAGGGAACAGTTCAACAGGTATCTCATCTCAAACACACGCACGTGCAGACGCACACACACACACTCGCAGCGTGGCCTTGTACGGACGTACTGGAACCTGATCTGTTGAGCGGATGGCTGTGAAGTCTCTTCCCCCACCCCCCACCACTTTCTGTGGGTCTGCTCGCTTGTCACGACGGTAAGGACCGCTGACATCGATATTCTGGTCGCCACTGGTGCATTTGCACCCACGCTCCCCAGCCCCGCGCGCTGTCTCGGGACTGTGTCGCGGCCCGCGCGGAGGGAGACACGTTTGTGTCTCTTCAACCTCCGTGCGGTCAGGCGTCGCCGTCGTTTCCCCGGCGGCCTCTGGGCTTTGCCTGCCTGCCTTGGGAAGCCGTCGCGGGTTGGAAGTGACGGGATGCGGACAGTTGCTCCGTCGTTCCCCTGTCGTCGTCGTCCTCTGACGACTCGCCCGGTTTCGTTTTGGCGGTGCCCCGCCCGCCGCGTTTCCCTGAGTCCTCCCGGGAGCCCGGGAAGCGCTCGGGGCCACCCCGGGAAGCCAGCCGGTGCCGGCAGTCCCGGCGCCCCTGCTGGCGTCTCTGAGGGAATGTTCCCCGTCCCCTCACGGGCGAGCGCCCGAAGCACACACGTTTTCCGAGTCCCTCTCCGGCGGCCGGGGTCGCGCCGTGCCGGCTGGGAGCCCCGAGGCGGATGCCCCCTGGCCGCGCCGGGCCGGGAGATGGGACCCGGGGTGGGTCGGGACGGGGTCGGGCCGCCAGGCGGCCCGGCTGCGCGCCCCGGCCGGCCAGGGATCCGGATCCGTCCCGCTGACGTTCGCGCCGGTTGTCCGGTGCCACCTGGCGGCCGCTTTTATATCGTTTCTGTCCTCCGGAGCTCCGGCGACCTCGGCAAGGGAGGTGACTTGGCCGCGGTGACCGAGGCGGAGTTCCGGGAGGCCGGTGGCAGTGGCGGGATCGGTCCCGGTCGTGCTGGGGCGCGGGCGCGTCGTCCGCCGGGCGGAGATTGGACGTGCAGGAGAGTGTGGGGGGGTGGCTGTCGCCGCGCTCCTCGAGGCCGGCGGGTGTGCGGGGCCGCCCGGACGGGTCGACCAGCAGACGCCGGTGCCACTGCGACCCTCGGGGACCGACCGGGGCCGGCGAGGTGGGGGGGGAGTTCCCGAGCCCGGCTGGCGTTCCCCGTGCGGCCCGGGTCGTCGGGCCCTCCGTGTCACCGGTTTCTTGCTCGCGCCCCGCTCCGGAGGTCGGGGACCGGCCCGGGCCTTGCGGGGAGGCCCGTGGAGGGCGAGACCGCGGCGGCTCGGCCGCGGGCACGGGTGGCTCCGGGTCGTCGGACTCGACTTTTCTCACCGCGTTTTCCGAGTCCCGCTCTGGCGGTGGGGACCGACCGGCCCGGGCCGTCCGTGGTGGCGGCCCGGTCGTCGGAGGCGACTCCGAGGGATGTTTTTCAAGTCCCGCTCCGGAGGAGAGCGCGGACCGGCCCCCGCCCTCGAGGGTGGGCCGGGGAGAGGGCGTCCCCGTCCCGGACACGTGACCGCGTGGGTCCGGGTCGTCGCGCTGGATTTCTATCGCCAAGTTTTCCGAAAGCCTCTGGGTCCGGAGGTGGGGACCGGCTCGAGAGGCAGGTGGAGCCCCGGGTGGGGTAGGGGGGCACGTGGACGGACGCCGGCCTGCCCGTGTGGGGCCCGGTCGCCTGGGGCGCCTCTGAGGAATCTTTTTTTTCCCCAAGTCCTGCCCCGGAGAGGAGGATGGACCGGCCGCCTGCCCTCGAGGGCGAGACGGCGAGGGTGTACCCGGCCGGGCGCGGGTCCCGCGTGCCCCCGCGCCCCCTCTGCCGCCGCACTTCCGGGGTCGACCAGATGGTCGCGGGGGCTCCGGGGCTGGTGGCGATGGGGTGGTGCCGGGGGCCTGGTGACCGGGCCCGTGATCCAAGGGGTGCCGCCGTGATCCGTGGGTGGGCCCCGTCGCCTGGTGCGGCCATTCTTTCGCCCGAAATGGTCGTTTTTCGCTGCCAGATAGGTGCTGACACGCTGTCTCCGGACGTTTGTCGCCTGGGAGTCGTTGGGCCTCTGGACGCGCGTGGCGGGGCTCCGGGCTGTGACCGTGGGGTGGAGGCCCGGTTCTGCCCCTGCCACTTGAGCCCGCCCGCCTGGGCTGGGCCTGCGCGCCGGCTCCTGTGCGTCCCAGGTGTCCCGATCCGCGGTGCCGCCTCCGGTCTCCAGCACCCGAGGGCGGCGGGGGAGGTGGCGCGGGTCCTCTACCCGGTGCGCTCCCCGCCGCAGGCAACCCCGGTGCGGTCGCGACTACCCCACGCCTCGGGCTCCCGCGCCACCGCGTGTCAGGCGTTCACCTCCTGGGGTCGTGGCCCGCTGCTGCACGACTCCGGGGTGGGGGGGAAGCCGTGAGGCTGAGGCAGTCTCTCCCTCGGTGACTGTCGCTGTGCTTGTCGTTGTCTCCGTGAGGCGTGTCGCGCCGCGGTGATCGATGTGGTGATGTCGCGCTCTCCTGGGCCGGGCCTAAGCCGTGCCAGGCGAGGGACGGGCGTTTGTGTCAAACGGGCCCGCTCTTCTCGCTCTGCCCACGGGCCCCTCGCCTCTCCTCCCCGCCCGTCGGTGGTGTGTGGAAGGCAGGGGTGCGGAACCCGGCCCGACCTCGCTCTCCCGCCCTCTGCCTTGTGGCGTCGGTGGGGCCGAGGTCTTTGTGACGCAGTGGACACTCCGTGTGGCCTCTCGGCCGCGTCTGGCGAGTGGGCCTCCCCGAGGTGGGGTGGGCCGTGCCGCCGCCGCACCACACGCTCCCCCGGGTGTGTGGGTGTGTGTCGCCCGGTCCTTGGTGGTGCCCCTGGAGCGCTCCAGGTCGTCCGTCAGGTGCCTGAGGCCGAGCGGTGGTGTCGTTTCCCGTTTCCAGCGACCCCTTCGGGTCACCGCTACGATGGTGTGTCTGAGGCGAGACGGGGGTCCAGTCGGTAGGGGAGGCATGCCCGTTTCCCCTCGCGGGGGCGGGTGCCTCGTCGTCCCACCGGCCTGCCGCGTGGAGACTGACTGGCTGGGTGCACGCCGTGTGTCCTCCGTCGCTGGGGCTGGCACGCGGGTGCGTTGAGCGATCTCGGCGGGCCGAGCCAGCGGCATGGCGCTGGCTGTCTTTCGAGGAGTGCCGGTTAGCTGGCACCTCCTTTGGGCTCTCTGCTTCTTTGTCGGTTTCACCTGACGGAAGCTCTGAGTTCCAGGCGTCGCGGGTGCCCCGTAAAGCTTCGATGAGCCCCGTGATGTCAGACGAGAGGAGGAGCCCGTGGAAGCGCGGGCTCGTGGCCCTGACCGCGAACGCTCGGATTTGCCCCATGCTTACCCATACCGCAGACCCACGCATAGCCCCGGCACCCAGGAGTGCCCTCGCGGTCCCGACGGGGGACGATGGGTGGGTGCGACGCGCCCTCGGCGAGAAAGCCTTCTCTAGCGATCCGAGAGGGTGCCTTTGGGGTTCCCGGATCCCCCAGCTGCTGCCCCTCCTTCTCCGCGCGTGGTAGCCGGTGGTGTGACCACCGTTTGCGTGTGGGCAGAGCCGCCCTTTGCCTACCGCGGCCGGCGCCTCCCCTCACCGAGTCGGGGGAGGGTCCCGCCTGGCCCGGCCGGCGTCCGGCGTCTGGCGCGGGGCCGCGCGTGCGCGTGGGCGTGCGCGCGGCCCGCCCGCCGCGTGCCCGGGGTGTGGGGCAAGAGCCCCGTCCGGGCGCCGCCCGCTCTCCCGCGGGGAGCGGCTAGCTCTCCGCCCGCTCCCGTGACGAGCCGCAGCCGGTGGTGGTGTGCGGGCACGGTCCGGGGTACCGCGCCCCGGGCGTGTGTTCCCTCGGGGGCGCGAGCCCCGGAGCGGGCCAGGCGGATGGACGGGGTGGGCGGAAGGGACGGCTCCCGCGGTGGGGGCGTCTCGCAGAGGCCCCGGCGGTGGGGCCGAGCCGAGGGAGGCGCAAGGGTGGCCGAGGCCGGCCGGCGTCCCGGGCGTCACGGGACCGCCTCCGAGTGTCGGTGGCGGTGGGATCCCG
>NW_026691871.1:20000-37370 GCF_020826845.1 Diceros bicornis minor
TGAGATTTCCACGTCGACCGCAGGACCCGGAACCGGCCCGGCCGGCCTGTGGCACGAAGGCGTGTGGAGGACGGCTCCGTCCCCTAGCCGCCAGACGCCCCTGTCCCAGGGACGTTCGGAAGAAAGTTGCCAAGGCCCCTCTCCGGGACCGGGCTGGCCTCTCCCCCTCTGCTCGCCTCGGGCCGAGAAACGAGACCCGAGGGGGATCGGGACCCGGCCAAGCACCTGGCCGGCCGGCGCTGCAGCCTCCCTGCTCCGCGATCCTGAGCCGTCCCGCTGACGATGAGGCTGCTTGTCGGGCGCCACCTGCCTGGCGGCCGCTTATATAGCGCTCCAAGAGGTCGACCAGATAGCCGGCTTGGGCCGGTCGGGGCCGGCAAGGGGGAAGACAGGAGAGAGGATGGCCGGCGGGGGTGGGGGTGAGCGCTGGGAGTGAGGTGTGGGAAGCAGTCCGGCGGGCAGTCGGAGGTGCAGGGTTGTCATGGTGGTTCCGACAATAATTTTTTATCATTGACAAAGATTGCCGCGTGCCACTAGACAAGGCCTGGAGAGAGAAATTGGTAACATACAGAAAAATGCAGGGCGCGGACACTTGGGAGCGTCGGCGTATGTCTCTAAATGGAGCTATCACAATGGCTGTCCTTTCCTTGCGCGGGCCCCGTGGCTCAGCGGTGAAGTGCGCGCGCTACGATGCTGGCGGCCAGGTTTCGGATCGCCGGCGCGCACCGACGCACCGCTTCTCCGGCCACGCTGAGGCCGCGTCCCACGTACATACAGCAACTAGAAGGATGTGCAACTAGGACGTACAGCTATCTACTGGGGCTTTGGGGGAAATAAATAAATAAATAAATAAATAAATAAACAAACAAATAAATAAATAAGTAAATAAATAAATAAATAAATAAAAAGGTAAGTAAGTAAGTAAGTAAAAAATGTCAAAACAGAAAAAAACAATTACTGTCCTTACTTTGTATTCAGAGAGCTAGAGCGAGGAGGGGGGAGGGAACGGAGCAGGAGGAAAGAAGGGAGGCTGGCAGGGACGGAGGCAGGCAGGCAGCACAATCGAGTTTCTCTTTCCACAAAAGGCGTCCGGCGGAAAACTCACAGGAGGAGGGCTTTCGGGCTGCAAAGCCCAAAGCACACCTCCGCGGCGATGGGCCCAAAACGCTCAGAGATTCAGGGTCACCACTCAACTGACGGCTGTCCTCATTTGGGCCCCTGACTTAGGACCTCTCCCTCCCACCCAACTTGGGAGCAAAGAGGAAAGCAAATCTGCTTCCCCCCCCCCCCCCCCCCCGTTACATAGGACGCCCTTCTTCTAGTCAGCCCGCCTCCAGCTTTTCCACACGCCAAACACCTCTCGTCGGGATGGGCCTTCCTTTTTTTGCCACCATCCGGCTTTCCCACTCCTCTGCCAAATGCAAGTGGTGGAGGTGGAGGTGGAGGTGGAGGTGGAGGTGGAGGTGGAGGCCCACCGACCCTCTTGCTTGTTGGGAAGTGGTTCTCGTTCTCCTATGTGGGTGATCTTGATCTACACAGACGTTATTAGCTTGGGGAACGGGTAAGAGCACTCAGATGAATGTCTGTGCCCAGTGTCGATAACGAACTAGCTGTCTCCGTCTCCGTCTGTCTGTCTCTTCCCTTTATGTGTGTATGTGATAAAGGTAGGGAGACCCACCGACAAGCCGACTACCTGCAGACCGACCCACCTACCTAATTTTCATCACTCTGAAAATTGAGGTCACGTCCTGTAAAATCAAGCCTTTAAAAAGTGCACCAGCCGGTGGGCCTTGGGAGTCTATTCACACAGTTGGCACAGCCGTCACCAATATGTATTTATTTCCAGGACATTCGCATCACCTCAAAATTAACAACGCCCCCTCCCCCCCCCCCACACACACACCCCGGGGAAAGACCAATCAGATTAACGGCAGGGTGCTTTTTTCAACAGGCAGGCCCGAGTCATCCCTTTAGAATGTTTCCGAGTCCCGTTCCGTTCTCGGACGCAGCACTTTCGGCCCTCAAGGAAGCAGACGGTGGGGGTGGAGGTGAAGGTGGACTGGGGGGCGTGTGTGGCATGTCCGTCCTTCTGCCACTGCAGAAATTATTTCGAAAGGAGGGAGGGACGGTTGGTGTAGGTGGACCGTACTGGGTGACGGTGGTTTGGGAGCTTTCCCTAGAATGAGGAGAGAGCAGTCTTCCCTGTGAAGTCAGGGAGCCGGAATAGGTTGCCCCCACATCGACCCGCTCTGGCACATGGGTTCTTTGGAATTCGAGGCCCTGGCCTTGAGAAACAGCGGGCGCGAGAAGGGCACGGGACCTCTCCCTTGTCGTCCTGACCTGAAATCGGGAGATGAAGCTCCCACGGGAAAGGTGCCCTCCCTGAACCAGGAGGACGCTTGTCAGCCCAGACGCTAGCCCGGAGGACTCTGTTTCAAACAAAACCTTGACTCCTCCCATCTCTTGATTGACCTTCCCACAGGTGGCTGGCCTCGGAAGCCTAGAGCCGCTTTCCTTTCTCCTGTCATTTCGCTACAACTGGATTGTCCGTGGTGTGACGTGCTCTAGGAGCTGGAATTCAGTCAGAGCCGCCACTTCGAGTGACTTCCGCTTTAGGCTTCTCCCCGAGTGACGTGCCCTTGCACGCGTTCCTAATCTCTCTGTCGTTCTCTTCTGGATCTGTCTTTTTGTTACCGGGCCGGGGTGGGCTCAGCCAAGGACTCAGAAGGGGGATAGCGGCGGGAACATCGTTTCTCCTCCCCTATGCCTGCTGAACGCAGGCTTACACACCGGAAACTCCCCCACCCTCACCCCTCAGTGGGATGCTGTACATCCTTCGGGTCACACACAGTCTGCATGCGTGGGCACCGACAGAAAGATTTGGCAACAGCCTTAGCTGCTCTGCGCTGGTTCCAAGTGCCGCCCCGCCTCCCCCCCACGGCGCGCCCTGCCCCCCCCCCCCCACCACCACCACCAAGAGAGAGAAGTGAAGTGACTCCGGGAGAAAGCCGATTCAGAAATTACACATAATTCAGCTGGTACTTGCTGTGAAAGGGGGACAGGGTATGCTTTGAAACGCTGAAATTCTCCCTGCCTTTCCTTGACGGGAATGACAGCGCCTACAACCTGCTGTCATTGGCGAGTTTTAGTCACCTCGAGAGGAAGGACCGATTTCAAATGGCTGAACCCTGGTGGGTCACGGTGCAGGTGACGTGACCCTCTCTGACAGACGCAGGCAATCCCCTGCTCCGGGTCAAGGAGAGAGGGTGTTTATTGTTCTGTTCTTTAAAATGGTGCTTCAAGATGGACAGCACTTACAACCTAGCCTTTTCACCCTTCATAATCGTACGGCAGTGGCACGAGGTACGTTCACATCCTCCTCGTCGAGTTCACTGTTCCAGGGTTATTTGATTTTTAAAGTCAAATCTCGGGATCACGACTTGGAGTCACCGTTCGCCCACTGAGAGAGAGCCCCTCCCCCCCCCCCCCCCCCCGTTCACTCGGAGGTGCTGTCGGTGGGGGTTCCTTCATGTTTGTCCATCATCCTTCCTCTTCTTAAGGGTGAGGAGGCGATGCGTGAAATCGCCAGTGGGTATGCGGCACGAGACTGAGGACTTCCCGCGGGAAGCAGGTGGGAGAGGGAGGACAGACCGATCCAGCGGACTTGAAGACGAATGATCAAAACCTGCACCTAGAGCAGAGCGTCGCCAGTTAGGAGTTTGCTTGCTGGGCCCGTAACCCAGGGTGGATGAGTCAAACCATCCCCTGCCAGGCCTCTCCCGGCCCTCGGGACTCCAAGCCCGCGTTTGTCCCGTGAACTCCGACACACCGAGATTATCTGTTTGGTGTCCCCCTTTGATTCGGCTCCCCATCCCGCCCCCGCCCCGTGCCACGCGCCACGCAGTGAGGAAGACGTAAACCGGGACGTCAGTCCCCACAGCCCTGATTCTCAAGTGGTTTAGCGGGTTAGGGAAAGCGGGGGCGGGGGGGGGGTGCTCTTTCTGTCCCAGAGGAGTCGCGCTTCTCAGACATCCATGCTCCCTCCCTCTCTCCCTGCAGTTTGGAAGCTGCAGCCTAAGGGTGGGGGAGTTGAAGAGAGCCATTCAGTGGAGAGACGCCCGAGGCGAAGTGAAAGGCTCCGACTTGACCGCAGAGCTTTCTGCATTTCAATGAAACCATTCCCTGAGGCCCCTTGGAGTGAATGGGCCTGACCTCCCTTCCCCCCCTCCCTGGCTGGCGAGTCCCACCCACTTGGCAACGGAAGGCTAGGGGTTTCATCCTCCGTGGTGAACCCGGGCCCCTCGTCCGAAGGAAAATCCCGCATGGGCGTGGGTACAGCCGAGTTGGTATCTAGGGCAAAGCCGTCAGGGTGGCGAGATGATGGTGGATGAGAGGAGACTTGTTCCGGGGCCGCCCTCCCCTGTGGGTGCGAGTGGGGCTGGGGGCGGGACCCGGACCGTGGGAGAGTGCAGGACGGGAGCAGCTGCCCGCCTGCCCGCCTTCGGGCTGAGAGCAGCACACAGGGCACGCTGGCTCCCGCAACTTCATTTGTTCTGGGAACCTTCTGTGGTTACCCGTGAGGCGCCAGTTGCTCTGAGGAACAAAGCTCAACTCCTCTCTCTGCTTCTTTCCCAAGAGGCCTGAGTCTCAGCGACTACAGATTCTTCTGATTGCTCGCTAAATGGACCCACGCGCACCCTCCCGTCCTGCCGGACCGGACCCTTCTACAAAAATCTCCACTTGGGGAGTTTTCTCGCCTCACCCAGAGCAGACACACCACCCCCACCCCCACCCCCACCACCCCTCTCCCTCCTTGCCGCTCCCCCGCCTCAATAGCTAACACACACGAAACAAAACTCCAGCTGGTCAGGGCCGGCCCCGTGGCTTAGCGGTTATGTGCGCGCGCTCCGCTGCTGGCGGCCCCGGTTCGGATCCCGGGCGCGCGCCGACGCACCGCTTCTCCGGCCATGCTGAGGCCGTGTCCCATGTCGGGGGAAGAGGGAGAATCTCCCTCTGCCCTTTCCCTTAAGGTTCTTACGGCTGGCCAAATAATCGACAAGACAGGTTAGCAGGAGAAAATAATACCAAGTTTAAGAACATGTATACATGGGAGAAACTCAGAAATGAGCAACTCGTCCCTCTGTCTAAGCTGCTTGCCTAAGTATTGCAGCTAAAGGCGAGGAGCGTGTTGGGGGTGGGTAGTGGCCTGGGACTTCAGAGGGCAGGAGGACCATTCTTTTCGGGGTCAGCTGTAGAGAATGTGGTCAGGGAGAGTTAGAGTTTTGGGATAAAAGGGGCTTGGTGCCCCTCCCATTGTAACATCTATTTTACATGATCATTACAGCCATCATGATAGAAGATCTGTTCCAGGAAGGAGCCACCATGTCGAATTCTTTAGGCAGTTAGTGGGGGAGGTCAAATGTCCCTCAGAGAAAACAATCAAGGTAAAGAGATATATTTCAGGGTGGCCAAATCTTGATCTCCCACAGTCCCGCCTCTGAAACTAAAAGTTTCACAGTCCTTTTGAAACTTACAGAAGTTTCATAGTCCAGAAGCTGAGTTGGTAGATTGTTTCATCTCACTGAACACGTTTCTTAGTCCTGATAATAGGTCGGTTCAATTAAGTTCATTTCAGAAGGTGGTGATGCAGGTGGGCTCTCAAGGTGACGCCTATATTGTGGAAGCAAGCAATCAAGTATTTAATAGAAGCATTTCTATGGAAACAAAAGAGAAACAAGGTTAATGGTTGGAGCCGATTGGAAACGTGTTTTTGAGTTCAGAGGACAGCCAGTGAAGAAGCATTTTAGATGTCAGCGTCCAAGTATCTTTTGCAGTTTAAAATGTCTCTGATGGTGTCGTCAGGTCATCTCTTAAGTTTATATCAAGTCCAGTCCATCGGCTTCAGTTTGTAAGTCTTCAGGAAAAAGGGCAGGTTTAGTTTTCAGCGATTTCCAATGAAAATGATGGAAAAAATCAAAAACGTTAGTTTGGACATCTGTCGCCAGATGTTTCAGGAGACTAGAAGAAATCAGGATCCAGTCCAGTCAACAGATATAAGACAAAAACCTCAAAAGACAACAAAACTAGGATCTAATATCCGCAAATTTATACTGAAATAGTTTTTACCGAAATATAATTTTTCTCTCTAAAATCACCCTCATTTTTATTAAGATAGCAAAATTAAAACTAGTTTGCAAAATAAGTCTAGTTCCAATAGAGTTGGCCCAATTATTTACATAAGTACAGCAAGAATAGCAGTTGATCACATAGGCTCTTTTAAATCTGCTTTGCTGGAACTTTTGATAAGGAATCTCACATTGAACTTTAAAGGTCTCTCGAGGCCAGGAAAGCAAAGCCAAGGATTTTGTCATCAGACTTTGTCTGCAATACCCATAGATTTGGGTGAATTCCTCTCTTCTGAGGTTCCCCCCAAATATTTCGAGGTTCCTTGTACCTGACAGATAAGTGACATTCTTGACTTATCCTGGTAAGTGCTGCTTGGAACATAAGGTACCAGGCCAATATTTCCGTGTGGCTTTATTCCATAAAGTCAAATCTTCATTCCTCAGAAGCTGCAGGGTGATATCGCAAATATGATGTTCCAGTTACAACCTTGGTAACATAACCAGTGTTTCCAATTGTGTCCTGTGATAAGGAGAACAGATTCTTATTGAACTTATGCAAGTAACTATATTGCCATGAAAACAACAATACTCACTCACTAAGAGTTTCCAAATTTGAGGGATCAGATAGAGAGAAAAAGATAAATATTTCAATTTTACTGACAAAAATATCATTTACCAAATTGCTATAAATCATAGCTAGCTCAGGAGAAAAGAGAAAAAGTTTTCCTTAAATCTGAAAAAAAAACATTGAAAATTCAGCAACACTTCAAATGAAAAATCATAGAAATTATAATTATCCTTATCAGTTGATTCAGTCCTGTGTAATCCATTCTTGATCCCAACCTTTTTGTTAGCAGCTTCATGAAGTCGGTTTCTCCATCAGATTTCTGTAATTTCTTACCACGTTCATTTTCGTGATCAGAAAGTTTGTCAGAAACCTGTATTCCAGTGTAAACATCAGAGTCCTTTCCATGAATTTTTCTGAAGTTGAAACATATTTTGCAAAAGCATTAGAGCAAAGAAATAAGTCTGTAAACAACAAGACCTCAAAATGGCAATTGACAAAGAAATTTGGTTAATTTTGTGACATACAACACTTTAAAATAATAATAACCAGAATTATGACTGATAATCAGGACAGATCAGCATTTCAGTAACGTTATACAATTTTAAAACACCTATATGAATAACATTTACCCACATAATAGCACCTGAGCAGGCTTATCGTCACTTGTCTGACAATGCTTTCCATGTAATTTAACATACTGAATAAGCCTAATAAGTTTAGTATCTTCCTCCTTATAGGAAGAGAGCAAATGTCTTTGAGAAGTTCCAGGGCCCTTTGAAAATTCTCAAAGTAAAAAAAAAAAAAAGGTAAAGAGATATATTTCAGGGTGGCCAAATCTTGATCTCCCACACCCACATAGAGCAACTGGAGGGATGTGCAACTGTGACATACAGCCATCTACTGGGGCTCTGGGGAAAAAGAAGAGGAGGATTGGCAATATAGATGTTAGCTCAGAGCCGGTCTTCCTCAGCAAAGAGAGGAGGATTAGCGTGGATGTTAGCTCAGGGCTGATCTTCCTCACACGCACACACACACGCACACACGCACACACACACACACACACACACACACACACACACAAATCCAGCCGGTCTCCTTCTACCTCATCCACTTGAGAAGAGTCGCTCTCCTCTAAAGACCTTATCCTCAATGACTTACTGCTGCCTCCCTTTCCCTGGCACAATTCTCTCCCTGGATGTGCCCCATCTTAGACTCGCACAGCACTTGCAGGTCCAGTTCCTTCCCCAGGTTTGGGAAGTTCTCAGCAATCATTTCTTTGAAGAAGCTCTCTGCTCCTTTCTCCCTGTCTTCTCCTCCCTCTGGGAGATTATAAGCCTTATGTTACTTTTCCTAATCGAGCTGGATATTTCTCAAAGAATTTCGTGGTTTTTTAAAAATCTTAGTTCTCTCTCCTCCTCTACCTGGAGCATTTCTAGGCTTCTATCTTAGACCTCACTAATTCTCTCCTCCATAGGGTCTGCTCTTTTTTTTTTTTTTTTAATGCCTTTAACCTTATTTTTTAATCTCACTATTTGTGTCCTTCATATCTAGAGTTTCTGTTTGGTTTTTCTATTAGAGCTCCAATCTCTTTGTTGAAGTATTCCTTCTGTTCGTTAATTTTATTCTTGAGCTCCTCGAACTGTCCTTCTGTCTGAGTTTTTATGTAACTCGTTGAGTTTCTCTATGACAGTTGTTTTCTCTGTGTGTGTGTGTGTGTGTGTGTGTGTGTGTGTGTGTGTGTGTGTGTGAGGAAGATCGGCACTGAGCTGACATTCATGCCAATCCTCCTCTTTTTTTTTGTTCTGAGGAAGACCGGCCCTGAGCTGACATCTGTTGCCAATCCTCCTCCTTTTCCCCCCCCCTTTTTCTCCCCAAATCCCCAGGACGCAGTTGTGTGTCATAGTTGCACACCCTTCTAGTTGCTGTATGTGGGACGCCGCCCCAGCATGGCTGGACAGGCGATGCGTCGGTACGCGCCCGGACCCGAACCCGGGCCGCCGGTAGCGGAGCGCATGCACTTCACCGCTAAGCCACGGGGCCGCCCCCTAGGGCAGCTGTCTTGAGTTCTCTGTCAGATTGTCATCGTCTGTGACTTCGGGTTTGGTTTCTGGAGAGTTGTCATTTTCCTTCTGTTCTGCTGTGTTACTGTACTGTCGATCTTCATGCTGTTTGATGAATGGATCCTCTGCTGGGGCACATTTGTGGTAGTCACGGCCTTCTCTTATTTGGGTCAGGCTTCAGTTACTTTGGTTCTGATTGCCCGGGTCTTGTGTTCCTCCACTGGCTCTCCGTGGGCTCACACACTGCTGTCCCGTGCACCACCTGCACTGCTGTTCCCAGGTTGTCTTGGGGTGCCGGTTGCACTGCTGCCAGGGGTGCTGGGTTCACAGGTGTGCCGTCACTGGTGGGAGCCCAGGGACCCAGGGACTCATATGCGGCCCCCCCGGCTGGTGAAGCGGGGTTGGGTCACCGCTTCTGCTGTGGCTTCTAATGCTTCTGGCCACAGACTCCACCTGCCACGGCGGGGGCGGGGGTGACAGGGGGCTGTTTTTTCTGTTCCTGCCCCATCTGCTCACAGTTGTGCCGGTCGGGCCACTCCAAGTTCATGCGGGCAGGACTGCCACCGCTCGGTGGGTGCTCTCACAGGCCAGGCATCTGCCACTCCGTGAGTGTTTGCACGCAGGCTGGGCTGCCCCTGCCTCCACTCACAGTCACGCTGGCTGCAGCTTGAGGACCCATGTCCTGCATCGTCGCCACCGTCAGGAGGAAGGGGCCGCTTCCCTAGTTCCAGGGCTTCCCGAGGGTCCGGTCCACCCACCTTCAGATGTATAGCTGTGTGGGGGATCAGACTGGGCCAACCCAAAATGTGTCTCTTTGGCTTGATTGTTTTTAAGAACAAAAGACTCTGAAAGGAACTCTGACCTCCCCCCAACTGCCTAAAAGAATTTAAAATAGAAGGGGCTATTCCAGGGATGGACTAATGCCATCACATAACTTTAATGTCATGTAAAACATGTGTCTCAGCTCACCTTGTCTGTAGTTGGCCCATTTACGTTTCCAACGCCGTGTAAATTGCCTTCCTCCTCTTTGAAATCCCAAACCACTACCCCCAAGGTCCTCCTCTGTCTAAAAAGCTAAAGCTGAAGATAATATTTAAACTGGCAGCTCGGCCGTGTTGGTGAGTTGTTCCCTTTTCCTGAGTCTCTCCCGTGTATACACGTTCTAAAGCTTTGTTTGATTTTCTCCTGTTACTCCATCTCGTGTCGATTTAATTTGTAGCCCAGCCAGAAGGACCTAAAGACGGTAGAGGGTTTGCCTTCCTCCCCTACAGCCGCATGGATCTCTCAGCATCTTGTTGTGCTGTGTAGGGAATCCCTGTGTCGGTCAGTAGACGTCTGTTTGGTTGTACCTTAGAGGGGAGAGGCGAAGGGAACAACTCATGCCACCATGATGCTGACGTCACTCTGATAAACTTTTAGCAGGAGTTACATTTTATGGCATGTGTACTTATTTTGTGTGTGTGTGTGTGTGTGTGTGTGAGGAAGATCAGCCCTGAGCTAACATCCACGCTTGTCTTCCTCTTTTTTTTTTTTTTTTTTTTTTTTTTTTTTTACTGAGGAAGACCGGCTCTGAGCTAACATCTAGTGCCAATCCTCCTCCTTTTTTTTTCACCCAAAGCCCCAGTAGATAGTTGTCTGTCACAGCTGCACATCCTTCTAGTTGCTGTATGTGGGACGTGGCCTCAGCGTGGCCGGAGAGAAGCGGTGCGTCGGTGCGCGCCCGGGATCCGAACCCGGGCCGCCAGCAGCGGAGCGCGCGCACTTAACCGCTAAGCCACGGGGCCGGCCCTGGCATGTGTACTTAAAACAACTTCCAAGATCTCTTTGGTAGCTTGAAACCTGGATGTTTGGCTACGTGAAATTAAGGGATAAAACATTAATTGAAGGGCCAGCCCCGCGGCTTAGCGGTTAAGTGCGCGCGCTCCGCTGCTGGCGGCCCGGGTTCGGATCCCGGGATCGCACCGACGCACCGCTTCTCCGGCCACGCTGAGGCCGGGTCCCACATACAGCAACTAGGAGGATGTGCAGCTATGACAGACAGCTAGCTACTGGGGCGTTGGGGGAAAAATAAATAAGTAAAATCTTTAAAAAAAAACATTAATTGAATAGCTAGATCGTTTCCAAATAGGATAAAATATTAGACCTTAACGACTAAATATAGGTTTATCCACTGTTGGCTTCTGAGGACAGAGAAACTAAAAGATGTTTGGGACTATTAATAAACATGTCTTGTGCTTTATGAAGAGTATGCTATGAAATGACATGTTTCTAAAAATTATAAAGTGTTCATAGGATTTGCCAAGCCACAAAATGCTAACGGACAAAACAGTTCACAGTTGCTTACCTCTTAGTTCTCACTAAAAATTAAGGTTTCTAGGCGTTATAAATTCTTTAATGAAGCCATCAATCAATCGATCAATCAATTAATTAAATTATCTGGGACATCGGCCCTGAGCTAACATCTATTGCCCATCTTCCTCCTTTTTTCCTTTTATTTTTTTCCTCCCCAGAGCCGCAGTAGATCGTTGTATGTCATAGTTGTACGTCCTTCCAGTTGCTCTATGTGAGATGCCGCCTCAGCGTGGCTTGATGAGCTGTGCGTAGGCCCGAGCCCAAGATCTGAACCGGTGGACCCCCGGCAGCTGAGGCGGAGCACGCAAACTTAACCGCTACGCCACTGGGCCGGCCTCTAAAAGTTCTAACTAATATATGTGACTGAAGCTACTAACAATTAATAAGGGAAACGTCTTTGTCTTCATGGAAAGGAAGATGGATGTTTTCAGTGAAGACGGTATAAAAAATAGCCATTCTTGTTTCTTTAAAAAGCCTGTGAAAAGTGTGTGGGGAAAAAACAACTCTGAGGAAAAAGTTTTGTGTGTGGTCAAGTTGGTTAAGATGGAGATGGATTTGATTCGGTAACTGAGTTTTAGTATCAGAAGTAAGCTGGTGCAAAATTAGAATTTGGTTTCCTCTTTCTTAAAAGCATAGTCTTCTCTAACTTCCAGTCTGCTCTTGTTAAGGAAATTGTATCAGGTTTTGCTTTACCTTTGAGTGAATCTACACCAAGGACAGGAATTCTATGTTTAGTCAAAATACTTTCCTAGGCTCAAAAAGGAAGAGGCCTCTGTATGCAGAGGACTAAGGTTTTGGCTTTTTACCCGTTTTACTCTCTCTGTTTGCCTTTTCAAATGTTTTTTTAATCTTTAATTTTCTTTTTTTGGCGGGGGGGGCGGGGTAGGCCCTGAGCTGACATCTGTTGCCAATCTTCCTCTTTTTATTTTTTTTCTCCCCAAAGCCCTGCCACATATATTCTAGTTGTAAGTCCTTCTAGTTCTTCTGTGTGAGCCCACCACCGCAGCGTGACTACTGACTGAGAAGCGGCGTGGTTCCACGCCTGGGAACGGAACCTGAGCTGCCTGCCGAAGTGGAGCGCACCAAACTTTAACCCCTAGGCCATCAGAGCTGGCCCGATATTTTTTTGATTTCTCCATTGATCCAATAGCTGTTCAGTAGCCCGTTGTTTAGTTTCCACATGTTTGTGACGCGTACTGAGGCCCTGAGCTAACATCTATTACCAACCTTCCTCCTTTTTTCCTCTCTTTTTTTCTCCCCGGAGCCCCAGTAGATAGTTGTATGTATGTCATAGTTATACCTCCTTTTAGTTGCTCTATGTGGGACACTGCCTCAGCGTGGCTTGATGATCGCTGAGTAGGTCTGTCTGTGCCCAGGATCCAAACGGGTGAACCCTGGGCCGCTGAAGCAGAGTGTGTGAACATCACCGCTACGACACCTGGCCGGCCCCTCTGTTTGCCTTTCATAATCTTCTTTTCCTTTCTTTTTTGAGGGAAATAAGTGCACTGTTAAAAAAAAAAATTTAATGGCAGAAGATCTACAAATATTTTTTTGTACTTTCATGGAACGGTTCAACGTCAACATTTACCTCATTTCAAACACACACACACACACACACACACACACACACACACACACACGCACGCACTCTCAGCGTGGCCTTGTACGGATGTACTGGAACTTGATTTCTTGAGTGGATGGCTGTGAAGTCTCTGCCTCCTACCCCCTACCATTTTTGTGGGTTTGCTTGTTTGTCGTGATGGTAAGGACTGCTGAAATCAGTATTCTTATCCCCACTCACTCATGCATTTGCACCCATGCTCCCCACCCCTGTGTGTTGTCTTTGGACCTTTTTTTGTGGCCCGTGCAGAGACACATTTTGTCTTTTAAACTTTGCTGTGGTCAAGTGTATCAGTCATTTCCTCAGTGGCCTCTGGGATTTGTCTGTCCGCCTTAGAAAGACCTTGTGGCCTGGAAGTGACAGGGTACAAACAATTCCTCCGTTCTTCCTCTGTCATTGTTGTCGTCCTCTGACGAGGCCTGCGTGGTTTCGGTTTGACAGTCCCCGCCCGCCACGTTTTCCGAAGCCCTCCCGGGAGCCAGGGAAGCACTCAGGCCACTCCGGGAAGCAGGTGCCGGCAGCCCCAGCCCCCCTGCTGGTGTCTCCGAGGGAATTTTCCACGTCTGCATCAGCCAGCCGGCCCGGCCCGGCCCAGGCCCGGCCCGGGAGTGGTGTGGGGAGTCTGTCTCCTTCCCAGCAACTGCCCCTCCCCCTCAGCTTTCCAAGTCCTCCTTCTGCGCCCGGGGTTGTGCCGTGCCGGCTGGGACCTCCGAGGTGGACGCCCGGGGGCCTCGCGGGACGCCCTCCCGGCCGCCCCAGGGTGAGAGTCATGATCCGAGGTGGGCCAGGACACGATCGGGGCGGTGGGCGGAGGCTGTGCACTCTCGCGGGCCCGCGCTCCGGATCCCTCCCTCCCTCCCTCCCGGGGACGTTTGTGCTGATTGTCCGGTGCCATCTAGCGGCCGCTTTTATATAGTTTCTGTGCTCCGGAGCTCCGGCGACATAGGCAAGGGAGGGGACTGTTGAAGGACAGGTTGACGCAAGTAATCCATAACCAATCTATAAATCAGAATTGGGGTGAGTTTATTATGAGCCAAATTTGAGGACCACATAGCCCAGGGCCTTCCTTCCCCAAGGAAGGAAGGGCGCCAAAGAAGTGGGGTGTACCGCGTGGTTATATACCGTCAGAGTGTCTATCGCACAGGATTGGAATGTCCCTTTTACAGCACTCACGAGATTGCCCGGCCTGCCTGCCGGGCCTGCCTACCCGGCACAGCGATTCACACAGCAATTGATGAACACTGCGGAGAGCAGGTCTGTGGTCCCCAGCTGGGTGGTCACAGCGGGTCAGCAATCAATCCTTAGCCTAGAGAGAGAGAGGCTTACCCTCCAGGAAATGCTGATGTGGGGGAAGTTACTTTAGCTTAAGGGCATTTATTCTTGTCTTTGTGGCCTAGTAAATGCCTAAAGCAGATAGACAATCTATGCTCAAAGGCCACATCTGGCCCTTTTGGAAAAACAAGGTCAGGCTGAATTCGTTTTACACCAAATGGCTTCCTCATATACTCCAGGATATCCTATTGCTTGCCATTTATTTATCAGACATCTGTGTGGTTTCCCATCCGGGGCTGTGATGAACAGAGCTGCTGAGAACATTCGTGTCCAGGATTTTTCGTGAATGAACATGAAAGTTCTCGGGCCGCTCGGGCGTGGTGTCCTCCAGAGCACCCTTGAGCTTGATGCCTGCCTCCCCAGAAGGACTCACAGGGCTCCACGAAGCTGACTTCCTGGAGCTCCACCTGAGACCGCACGGCCCGAGCCCCCCCCACCCCCCCCACGCCCCCCCACCCCCCCCCCCGACCCCGCGCCAGAAATCACACTGGGGCCCTCAACCACCCAAGGCCCCAGCTAAACAAAGACACTCTTAGGAGGCAGGACGTTCCGAGGGCTTAGAGGTTGCAATTTTCTGTCGTCGTTTTTTTCTTGTCGTTGTTGCTGGTGAGTCTTGGAAACCCCCACGCTGTTTTCCGCAGTGGCCATGCCACTTTACATCACCACCAGGGAGGCGTGAGTGAGTGACTCGGCCTGTCCGTCCGCGACCTCGCTAGCAGTTTGATACTGTTCTCGTATTTTGCCGAAGGCATTCTGACAAATGTGTCCCGAGGATATCTCACTCCGATTCTCATTTGCATCTCCAGGAAACGGCTCACATCTTTTCACGTGCAGATTTGTAAATTCATCGGTTATCTCCTCCTCTCCATGTGAGATGCCTGCTCTGTCTTTCTGTTTATTGTGTATTTGGATTTTTTTTTTCCCCAAGATACTGCTACTGCATTTTGAGGGTTCTTTACAAATTCCAATCAGAGGTGTGGTTTGCACAGATTTTCTGCCCCCAGACTCTGTCCTTGGTCGTTTCGTCCTCTTAAGAGGGTGTTTCACAGAACCTAGGAGTTTAATTTTGATGATTTCCAATGTCTCCATTTCTTTTTATGGATCACGCTTCTGAGGTCAAGTCTTAAAATCTCTTTGCTGGCCCTGTACCCCCAATTCTTTCTCTTAGAATTCTTCCTCCTACAGCATGTTCTAGTTTTACTTCTTACATGGAAGTTGTTACTCCTGAGGTCCCGGTTGCCGTCACGAATGAAGCTCAACTCCCCTCTCTGCCTATTTCTCAAAAGGCCTGAGGCTGGACTACTGCTACAGATTCTTCTGATTTCGTGCTAAATGGACCCACCCGCACCCTCCCGTCCTGCCAGACCGGACCCTTGCACAAAAATCTCCACTTGAAGAGTGTTTTCACCTTAACCAGGACATAAACACCACCCGTGTCCCCACCACCACAAGCCCCCGCCCCTCCCCCGGCTCCCTCCCAACCCGTATAGCTAACACCCATGAAACAAAAATCTCCTGCTACCCTCATCCACTTGAGAAGAGTCAGTCTCCTCTAAAGACCTTATCCTCGATGACTTACTGCTGCCTCCCTTTCCCTGGCACAATTCTCTCCCTGGATGTGCCCCATCTTAGACTCGCACAGCTCCACCGCTCGGGGGAGCTGGAGACGATATCCAAATTGGCTCAGACGGTAGCCTCCTCGTTTCAAAATGACCTACGCTGTGACATCGGCCGTAAACGTGGTCCAGAAATCAGTGACTTTCGTGTGCCTCCGGTGAAATCCGGAGACCCTGGCATCTGGAACACATCTTCTCCACGTCCTTCAAACCTTTGCTCTCCCTCTTTACCCCTGATAGCCCGCCCGATGGTTCACGGGGAAATGAGATCCCGTCTGGCAAGAGCCGAGTCGTCTCCCCACCACGTGCGAAAAGAAAAGGCACGGGCCCACCCCCGCCCATCTTATCCTTCTTCACCCACACCATCGTGTCATAAAAATGAGTGCCCCAGAAAAACGTGTCCCTCCTCCTGTCAAAAGCTGAAACCTCGGGTCAAACACTGAGACGGAAAGGACGCTGGGGGTATTGTTTTGAGCTACACACAGACGCTTTTAAAGAGGATGACAACAACAAACGAGCAAAACCTTACCCCCATCAGGGAGCAGGTGCAAGAATGGAGTGCTGACTGACCCTCCTTCTTTGCTTCCTGGAAGCAGGAGGTCGGTCAACCAACCAACCAACCACCCTCCCCCCCACACACACACCCCGAGGAAGATGTCCTCTCTATCCCAGGAGGAGAGTGACGTTCTTATCTTATTGGCAAGGTCGGGAAGTTGAGGATGAGAGAATTCTGTACAAACGGACCTCTCGTTAACGATGTTTACTCTTCCAATCCACGAGCATGGAATATCTTTCCATCTCTTTCTTCTTCGATTTCTCTCAGTAACGTCTTATAGTTTTCAGCGTATAGGTCTTTCACCTCCTCGGTAAAGTCTGTTCCTTGCTATTTTCTTCTTTGTGCGGTGATTGTAAATGGGAGTGTATTCTCAACTTCACTTTCCACTAGTTTGTCGTTAGTGTGTCGAAATGTAACTGATTTCTGTCTGTTGATTTGTATCTTGCAACTCGACTGTATTTGTTGATTATTTCCAGGAGGTTTTCGGTGGATTCCTGAGGGTTTTCTATATAGAGAATCGTGTCACCCGCCAATAGTGAGAGTTTCACTTCTGCCTGTCCGACTTGGATCCCTTTTATTTCCTTTTCTTGCCTCATCGATCTGGCTCAGACTTCCAGGAGTATGCCGAATAAGAGTGGTGAGAGCTGGCATCCTTGTCTTGTTCACGTTCTCAGAGGAATGGCTTTCAGTTTTTCTTCCGTTGAGTATGAGGTTGGGCTGTGGGTTTGCCATGTGTGGCCTTCATTCTGTTGAGGTACTTTCCTTCCATGCCCATTTTCTCGAGAGTTTCTATCATAAATGGATGTTGGATCTTGTCCAATGCTTCCTCTGCCTCTATTGAGATGGTCACGTGGTTTTTATTCCTCATTTTGTTAACGTGGTGTGTTCACCTTGATTGATTTGTGGACGTGGAACCATCCCCACATGCCTGGAATAAATCCCGCTGGGTCGTGGTGGATGATCCTTGGGATGTGTTGTATTCGAGTCGTTAATATTTCCCTGAGGATTTTTGCATCGATGTTCATCAGTGATATTGGCCTGTATTTTTCTTGTTCTATGCTGTCCTTGTCCGGTTCGGATGTCAGAGTAATATTGGCCTCGTAGAATGAGTTAGGAAGCTTCCCCCTCCTCTTTAATTTT
>NW_026691872.1:0-37300 GCF_020826845.1 Diceros bicornis minor
GTCATTAGCTCAGGAGAGGATGCAAGATGAGAATCTCTGCTATTGTGTGGGGAGACTCAGTTTCCTGGGTTTCCCCCATGGACACATGTTCTTCAGCTGGGTCTGATTTTCTCCAGACAAGCTGTCTTGGGAAGGATTTGGCCAGCCCTAAGAACCTGAAGGGAAAGGGCGGAGGGGGGTTCTCTCTCTGCCCCCGACAGCCCCGAGCTGGGTCGGTCCCTCAGACCTGGCCAGGGGCAGCCCATCCGCCGGCGCCCTTCCCCGGGGCATCCAAGGGCAGGCTCGGCGCCAGCCCCACCCCGCTCGCCACTGCCCGACCATCGTCCTCCCTCGGGGGGCCTGGGCAGGACAGGGACCCGGCTGTGGGAGGCCTCCAGATCTCAGGCCTGGCACACCGTTTACCAGGCTGCTTCCTCCTCTGACGGGGGCCCAGCACACGCCCCAGGAGACTTGGCAGCCGCCCCCAGGGCTCTAGCCTCTGGAACTCGTCCCCTTGGAAGGGGCCTGGCCCAGGTGCCAGGTTCGGCTGGTCGGCCAGCCTCCTTTGGAGAAAGCAGGCAAGCTGAGCCAGGCTTGCAGTGGCCCTGGCGTGACACCTGCCACCTCAGGCAGAGGGCCTCCTGCGTGCCCTCCATGGCGGGTTTCTCCCCGGAGCCGTGGCCTGGGCACTAGGAAGGCTGGGCCTCCCCGACTCCCGGGAGGAGGGGCTAGCCCAGTTGCGCCCTGGCCCCCAAACCCTCTGGTGCCATCTGCCTGTCTCGGCACTTCTGACTCCACAGAGCCTTTCCTACATCTGGGCTGCCTGCCGTGGCAAAGTGCAGGCGTGGGGTGAGGCCATGGTTTTGTCTTTCCAGGAAAAAATGAGCCCCTGGCCGAAGCAGCAGGCCCAGGCAGAGCCTTGAGCTTGAAGCCCAGTAGGTCTGTGGCCCTCAGGGCCAGAGCCATGCTTTCAAGGCAGGGAAGCGGCCTGCAAGCTGAGTGGGAGTGGGGGAGGGGAGGGAGACAGCTGAAGCCGAGTCCAGAAGGGCGGCGATGGAAGAGCTGCAGCTGGGTCAGAGCCTGCAGGGAGGGCGGGGCCTTCACTGAGGACCCCCCCACCCCGAGGCCAGCCCTAGGCCCCGGCGGTCGCGCATGCGCCCTTGGCCTGTGCGGTGTGTGGGGGGTTGAACCCAAGCCCGCAGGGCTCCCGGAGCGGCCAGAGAAAGAAGGGCCCATGGAGAGGTAGGCGAGGTGGGCAGGGTGCGCCACCTTACTCTCCTCAGCTCCCTGAGGGAGAGAGAGAGAGACAGAGACAGAGAGAGAGATCCCTGACCTCTGAGTCTCTGCCTCCACCGCTGGCTGGTGCCAACTCACGCGCCATCCCACTTCCAGCCATCACCCCCACGCCTGCCCCGGGGCCAGCCCCACCACAGACAGGCCGGTTGGTTCCTGCTCACGTCTGTGCTGTCCCTTCCCGACCTGTCAACAGTGCAAGGGATAAGCTTCAGACAAGTCTTTCCATGTCCCTCTGCATGACAATAGACTTCCTCCCCTCTCCCATTCCACAGGCCCACCCGGGACATCCACCTTTGTCATTAGCTCAGGAGAGGATGCAAGATGAGAATCTCTGCTATTGTGTGGGGAGACTCAGTTTCCCGGGTTTCCCCCATGGACACATGTTCTTCAGCTGGGTCTGATTTTCTCCAGACAAGCTGTCTTGGGAAGGATTTGGCCAGCCCTAAGAACCTGAAGGGAAAGGGCGGAGGGGGGTTCTCTCTCTGCCCCCGACAGCCCCGAGCTGGGTCGGTCCCTCAGACCTGGCCAGGGGCAGCCCATCCCCCGGCGCCCTTCCCCGGGGCATCCAAGGGCAGGCTCGGCGCCAGCCCCACCCCGCTCGCCACTGCCCGACCATCGTCCTCCCTCGGGGGGCCTGGGCAGGACAGGGACCCGGCTGTGGGAGGCCTCCAGATCTCAGGCCTGGCACACCGTTTACCAGGCTGCTTCCTCCTCTGACGGGGGCCCAGCACACGCCCCAGGAGACTTGGCAGCCGCCCCCAGGGCTCTAGCCTCTGGAACTCGTCCCCTTGGAAGGGGCCTGGCCCAGGTGCCAGGTTCGGCTGGTCGGCCAGCCTCCTTTGGAGAAAGCAGGCAAGCCGAACCAGGCTTGCAGTGGCCCTGGCGTGACACCTGCCACCTCAGGCAGAGGGCCTCCCGCGTGCCCTCCATGGCGGGTTTCTCCCCGGAGCCGTGGCCTGGGCACTAGGAAGGCCGGGCCTCCCCGACTCCCGGGAGGAGGGGCTAGCCCAGTTGCGCCCTGGCCCCCAAACCCTCTGGTGCCATCTGCCTGTCTCGGCACTTCTGACTCCACAGAGCCTTTCCTACATCTGGGCTGCCTGCCGTGGCAAAGTGCAGGCGTGGGGTGAGGCCATGGTTTTGTCTTTCCAGGAAAAAATGAGCCCCTGGCCGAAGCAGCAGGCCCAGGCAGAGCCTTGAGCTTGAAGTCCAGTAGGTCTGTGGCCCTCAGGGCCAGAGCCATGCTTTCAAGGCAGGGAAGCGGCCTGCAAGCTGAGTGGGAGTGGGGGAGGGGAGGGAGACAGCTGAAGCCGAGTCCAGAAGGGCGGCGATGGAAGAGCTGCAGCTGGGTCAGAGCCTGGAGGGAGGGCGGGGCCTTCACTGAGGACCCCCCCCCCCCCCGAGGCCAGCCCTAGGCCCCGGCGGTCGCGCATGCGTCCTTGGCCTGTGCGGTGTGTGGGGGGTTGAACCCAAGCCCGCAGGGCTCCCGGAGCGGCCAGAGAAAGAAGGGCCCATGGAGAGGAAGGCGAGGTGGGCAGGGGGCGCCATCTTACTCTCCTCAGCTCCCTGAGGGAGAGAGAGAGAGACAGAGACAGAGAGAGAGATCCCTGACCTCTGAGTCTCTGCCTCCACTGCTGGCTGTTGCCAACTCACGCGCCATCCCACTTCCAGCCATCACCCCCACGCCTGCCCCGGGGCCAGCCCCACCACAGAGAGACCGGTTGGTTCCTGCTCACCTCTGTGCCGTCCCTTCCCGACCTGACCCCAGTGCAGGGGATAAGCTTCAGACAAGTCTTTCCATGTCCCTCTGCATGACAATAGACTTCCTCCCCTCTCCCATTCCACAGGCCCACCCGGGACATCCACCTTTGTCATTAGCTTAGGAGAGGATGCAAGATGAGAATCTCTGCTATTGTGTGGGGAGACTCAGTTTCCCGGGTTTCCCCCATGGACACATGTTCTTCAGCTGGGTCTGATTTTCTCCAGACAAGCTGTCTTGGGAAGGATTTGGCCAGCCCTAAGAACCTGAAGGGAAAGGGCGGAGGGGGGTTCTCTCTCTGCCCCCGACAGCCCCGAGCTGTGTCGGTCCCTCAGACCTGGCCAGGGGCATCCCATCCCCCGGCGCCCTTCCCCGGGGCATCCAAGGGCAGGCTCGGCGCCAGCCCCACCCCGCTCGCCACTGCCCGACCATCGTCCTCCCTCGGGGGGCCTGGGCAGGACAGGGACCCGGCTGTGTGAGGCCTCCAGATCTCAGGCCTGGCACACCATTTACCAGGCTGCTTCCTCCTCTGACGGGGGCCCAGCACACGCCCCAGGAGACTTGGCAGCCGCCCCCAGGGCTCTAGCCTCTGGAACTCGTCCCCTTGGAAGGGGCCTGGCCCAGGTGCCAGGTTCGGCTGGTCGGCCAGCCTCCTTTGGAGAAAGCAGGCAAGCCGAGCCAGGCTTGCAGTGGCCCTGGCGTGACACCTGCCACCTCAGGCAGAGGGCCTCCCGCGTGCCCTCCATGGCGGGTTTCTCCCCGGAGCCGTGGCCTGGGCACTAGGAAGGCCGGGCCTCCCCGACTCCCGGGAGGAGGGGCTAGCCCAGTTGCGCCCTGGCCCCCAAAACCTCTGGTGCCATCTGCCTGTCTCGGCACTTCTGACTCCACAGAGCCTTTCCTACATCTGGGCTGCCTGCCGTGGCAAAGTGCAGGCGTGGGGTGAGGCCATGGTTTTGTCTTTCCAGGAAAAAATGAGCCCCTGGCCGAAGCAGCAGGCCCAGGCAGAGCCTTGAGCTTGAAGCCCAGTAGGTCTGTGGCCCTCAGGGCCAGAGCCATGCTTTCAAGGCAGGGAAGCGGCCTGCAAGCTGAGTGGGAGTGGGGGAGGGGAGGGAGACAGCTGAAGCCGAGTCCAGAAGGGCGGCGATGGAAGAGCTGCAGCTGGGTCAGAGCCTGGAGGGAGGGCGGGGCCTTCACTGAGGACCCCCCCACCCCGAGGCCAGCCCTAGGCCCCGGCGGTCGCGCATGCGCCCTTGGCCTGTGCGGTGTGTGGGGGGTTGAACCCAAGCCCGCAGGGCTCCCGGAGCGGCCAGAGAAAGAAGGGCCCATGGAGAGGTAGGCGAGGTGGGCAGGGGGCGCCACCTTACTCTCCTCAGCTCCCTGAGGGAGAGAGAGAGAGACAGAGACAGAGAGAGAGATCCCTGACCTCTGAGTCTCTGCCTCCACCGCTGGCTGGTGCCAACTCACGCGCCATCCCACTTCCAGCCATCACCCCCACGCCTGCCCCGGGGCCAGCCCCACCACAGACAGGCCGGTTGGTTCCTGCTCACCTCTGTGCCGTCCCTTCCCGACCTGTCAACAGTGCAAGGGATAAGCTTCAGACAAGTCTTTCCATGTCCCTCTGCATGACAATAGACTTCCTCCCCTCTCCCATTCCACAGGCCCACCCGGGACATCCACCTTTGTCATTAGCTCAGGAGAGGATGCAAGATGAGAATCTCTGATATTGTGTGGGGAGACTCAGTTTCCCGGGTTTCCCCCATGGACACATGTTCTTCAGCTGGGTCTGATTTTCTCCAGACAAGCTGTCTTGGGAAGGATTTGGCCAGCCCTAAGAAGCTGAAGGGAAAGGGCGGAGGGGGGTTCTCTCTCTGCCCCCGACAGCCCCGAGCTGGGTCGGTCCCTCAGACCTGGCCAGGGGCAGCCCATCCCCCGGCGCCCTTCCCCGGGGCATCCAAGGGCAGGCTCGGCGCCAGCCCCACCCCGCTCGCCACTGCCCGACCATCGTCCTCCCTCGGGGGGCCTGGGCAGGACAGGGACCCGGCTGTGGGAGGCCTCCAGATCTCAGGCCTGGCACACCGTTTACCAGGCTGCTTCCTCCTCTGACGGGGGCCCAGCACACGCCCCAGGAGACTTGGCAGCCGCCCCCAGGGCTCTAGCCTCTGGAACTCGTCCCCTTGGAAGGGGCCTGGCCCAGGTGCCAGGTTCGGCTGGTCGGCCAGCCTCCTTTGGAGAAAGCAGGCAAGCTGAGCCAGGCTTGCAGTGGCCCTGGCGTGACACCTGCCACCTCAGGCAGAGGGCCTCCTGCGTGCCCTCCATGGCGGGTTTCTCCCCGGAGCCGTGGCCTGGGCACTAGGAAGGCCGGGCCTCCCCGACTCCCGGGAGGAGGGGCTAGCCCAGTTGCGCCCTGGCCCCCAAACCCTCTGGTGCCATCTGCCTGTCTCGGCACTTCTGACTCCACAGAGCCTTTCCTACATCTGGGCTGCCTGCCGTGGCAAAGTGCAGGCGTGGGGTGAGGCCATGGTTTTGTCTTTCCAGGAAAAAATGAGCCCCTGGCCGAAGCAGCAGGCCCAGGCAGAGCCTTGAGCTTGAAGCCCAGTAGGTCTGTGGCCCTCAGGGCCAGAGCCATGCTTTCAAGGCAGGGAAGCGGCCTGCAAGCTGAGTGGGAGTGGGGGAGGGGAGGGAGACAGCTGAAGCCGAGTCCAGAAGGGCGGCGATGGAAGAGCTGCAGCTGGGTCAGAGCCTGGAGGGAGGGCGGGGCCTTCACTGAGGACCCCCCCCCCCCCGAGGCCAGCCCTAGGCCCCGGCGGTCGCGCATGCGCCCTTGGCCTGTGCGGTGTGTGGGGGGTTGAACCCAAGCCCGCAGGGCTCCCGGAGCGGCCAGAGAAAGAAGGGCCCATGGAGAGGTAGGCGAGGTGGGCAGGGGGCGCCACCTTACTCTCCTCAGCTCCCTGAGGGAGAGAGAGAGAGACAGAGACAGAGAGAGAGATCCCTGACCTCTGAGTCTCTGCCTCCACCGCTGGCTGGTGCCAACTCACGCGCCATCCCACTTCCAGCCATCACCCCCACGCCTGCCCCGGGGCCAGCCCCACCACAGACAGGCCGGTTGGTTCCTGCTCACGTCTGTGCTGTCCCTTCCCGACCTGTCAACAGTGCAAGGGATAAGCTTCAGACAAGTCTTTCCATGTCCCTCTGCATGACAATAGACTTCCTCCCCTCTCCCATTCCACAGGCCCACCCGGGACATCCACCTTTGTCATTAGCTCAGGAGAGGATGCAAGATGAGAATCTCTGCTATTGTGTGGGGAGACTCAGTTTCCCGGGTTTCCCCCATGGACACATGTTCTTCAGCTGGGTCTGATTTTCTCCAGACAAGCTGTCTTGGGAAGGATTTGGCCAGCCCTAAGAACCTGAAGGGAAAGGGCGGAGGGGGGTTCTCTCTCTGCCCCCTACAGCCCCGAGCTGGGTCGGTCCCTCAGACCTGGCCAGGGGCAGCCCATCCCCCGGCGCCCTTCCCCGGGGCATCCAAGGGCAGGCTCGGCGCCAGCCCCACCCCGCTCGCCACTGCCCGACCATCGTCCTCCCTCGGGGGGCCTGGGCAGGACAGGGACCCGGCTGTGGGAAGCCTCCAGATCTCAGGCCTGGCACACCGTTTACCAGGCTGCTTCCTCCTCTGACGGGGGCCCAGCACACGCCCCAGGAGACTTGGCAGCCGCCCCCAGGGCTCTAGCCTCTGGAACTCGTCCCCTTGGAAGGGGCCTGGCCCAGGTGCCAGGTTCGGCTGGTCGGCCAGCCTCCTTTGGAGAAAGCAGGCAAGCTGAGCCAGGCTTGCAGTGGCCCTGGCGTGACACCTGCCACCTCAGGCAGAGGGCCTCCTGCGTGCCCTCCATGGCGGGTTTCTCCCCGGAGCCGTGGCCTGGGCACTAGGAAGGCCGGGCCTCCCCGACTCCCGGGAGGAGGGGCTAGCCCAGTTGCGCCCTGGCCCCCAAACCCTCTGGTGCCATCTGCCTGTCTCGGCACTTCTGACTCCACAGAGCCTTTCCTACATCTGGGCTGCCTGCCGTGGCAAAGTGCAGGCGTGGGGTGAGGCCATGGTTTTGTCTTTCCAGGAAAAAATGAGCCCCTGGCCGAAGCAGCAGGCCCAGGCAGAGCCTTGAGCTTGAAGCCCAGTAGGTCTGTGGCCCTCAGGGCCAGAGCCATGCTTTCAAGGCAGGGAAGCGGCCTGCAAGCTGAGTGGGAGTGGGGGAGGGGAGGGAGACAGCTGAAGCCGAGTCCAGAAGGGCGGCGATGGAAGAGCTGCAGCTGGGTCAGAGCCTGGAGGGAGGGCGGGGCCTTCACTGAGGACCCCCCCCCCCCCGAGGCCAGCCCTAGGCCCCGGCGGTCGCGCATGCGCCCTTGGCCTGTGCGGTGTGTGGGGGGTTGAACCCAAGCCCGCAGGGCTCCCGGAGCGGCCAGAGAAAGAAGGGCCCATGGAGAGGTAGGCGAGGTGGGCAGGGGGCGCCACCTTACTCTCCTCAGCTCCCTGAGGGAGAGAGAGAGAGACAGAGACAGAGAGAGAGATCCCTGACCTCTGAGTCTCTGCCTCCACCGCTGGCTGGTGCCAACTCACGCGCCATCCCACTTCCAGCCATCACCCCCACGCCTGCCCCGGGGCCAGCCCCACCACAGACAGGCCGGTTGGTTCCTGCTCACGTCTGTGCTGTCCCTTCCCGACCTGTCAACAGTGCAAGGGATAAGCTTCAGACAAGTCTTTCCATGTCCCTCTGCATGACAATAGACTTCCTCCCCTCTCCCATTCCACAGGCCCACCCGGGACATCCACCTTTGTCATTAGCTCAGGAGAGGATGCAAGATGAGAATCTCTGCTATTGTGTGGGGAGACTCAGTTTCCCGGGTTTCCCCCATGGACACATGTTCTTCAGCTGGGTCTGATTTTCTCCAGACAAGCTGTCTTGGGAAGGATTTGGCCAGCCCTAAGAACCTGAAGGGAAAGGGCGGAGGGGGGTTCTCTCTCTGCCCCCTACAGCCCCGAGCTGGGTCGGTCCCTCAGACCTGGCCAGGGGCAGCCCATCCCCCGGCGCCCTTCCCCGGGGCATCCAAGGGCAGGCTCGGCGCCAGCCCCACCCCGCTCGCCACTGCCCGACCATCGTCCTCCCTCGGGGGGCCTGGGCAGGACAGGGACCCGGCTGTGGGAGGCCTCCAGATCTCAGGCCTGGCACACCGTTTACCAGGCTGCTTCCTCCTCTGACGGGGGCCCAGCACACGCCCCAGGAGACTTGGCAGCCGCCCCCAGGGCTCTAGCCTCTGGAACTCGTCCCCTTGGAAGGGGCCTGGCCCAGGTGCCAGGTTCGGCTGGTCGGCCAGCCTCCTTTGGAGAAAGCAGGCAAGCTGAGCCAGGCTTGCAGTGGCCCTGGCGTGACACCTGCCACCTCAGGCAGAGGGCCTCCCGCGTGCCCTCCATGGCGGGTTTCTCCCCGGAGCCGTGGCCTGGGCACTAGGAAGGCCGGGCCTCCCCGACTCCCGGGAGGAGGGGCTAGCCCAGTTGCGCCCTGGCCCCCAAACCCTCTGGTGCCATCTGCCTGTCTCGGCACTTCTGACTCCACAGAGCCTTTCCTACATCTGGGCTGCCTGCCGTGGCAAAGTGCAGGCGTGGGGTGAGGCCATGGTTTTGTCTTTCCAGGAAAAAATGAGCCCCTGGCCGAAGCAGCAGGCCCAGGCAGAGCCTTGAGCTTGAAGCCCAGTAGGTCTGTGGCCCTCAGGGCCAGAGCCATGCTTTCAAGGCAGGGAAGCGGCCTGCAAGCTGAGTGGGAGTGGGGGAGGGGAGGGAGACAGCTGAAGCCGAGTCCAGAAGGGCGGCGATGGAAGAGCTGCAGCTGGGTCAGAGCCTGGAGGGAGGGCGGGGCCTTCACTGAGGACCCCCCCCCCCCAGGCCAGCCCTAGGCCCCGGCGGTCGCGCATGCGCCCTTGGCCTGTGCGGTGTGTGTGGGGTTGAACCCAAGCCCGCAGGGCTCCCGGAGCGGCCAGAGAAAGAAGGGCCCATGGAGAGGTAGGCGAGGTGGGCAGGGGGCGCCACCTTACTCTCCTCAGCTCCCTGAGGGAGAGAGAGAGAGACAGAGACAGAGAGAGAGATCCCTGACCTCTGAGTCTCTGCCTCCACCGCTGGCTGGTGCCAACTCACGCGCCATCCCACTTCCAGCCATCACCCCCACGCCTGCCCCGGGGCCAGCCCCACCACAGACAGGCCGGTTGGTTCCTGCTCACGTCTGTGCTGTCCCTTCCCGACCTGTCAACAGTGCAAGGGATAAGCTTCAGACAAGTCTTTCCATGTCCCTCTGCATGACAATAGACTTCCTCCCCTCTCCCATTCCACAGGCCCACCCGGGACATCCACCTTTGTCATTAGCTCAGGAGAGGATGCAAGATGAGAATCTCTGCTATTGTGTGGGGAGACTCAGTTTCCCGGGTTTCCCCCATGGACACATGTTCTTCAGCTGGGTCTGATTTTCTCCAGACAAGCTGTCTTGGGAAGGATTTGGCCAGCCCTAAGAACCTGAAGGGAAAGGGCGGAGGGGGGTTCTCTCTCTGCCCCCTACAGCCCCGAGCTGGGTCGGTCCCTCAGACCTGGCCAGGGGCAGCCCATCCCCCGGCGCCCTTCCCCGGGGCATCCAAGGGCAGGCTCGGCGCCAGCCCCACCCCGCTCGCCACTGCCCGACCATCGTCCTCCCTCGGGGGGCCTGGGCAGGACAGGGACCCGGCTGTGGGAGGCCTCCAGATCTCAGGCCTGGCACACCGTTTACCAGGCTGCTTCCTCCTCTGACGGGGGCCCAGCACACGCCCCAGGAGACTTGGCAGCCGCCCCCAGGGCTCTAGCCTCTGGAACTCGTCCCCTTGGAAGGGGCCTGGCCCAGGTGCCAGGTTCGGCTGGTCGGCCAGCCTCCTTTGGAGAAAGCAGGCAAGCTGAGCCAGGCTTGCAGTGGCCCTGGCGTGACACCTGCCACCTCAGGCAGAGGGCCTCCTGCGTGCCCTCCATGGCGGGTTTCTCCCCGGAGCCGTGGCCTGGGCACTAGGAAGGCTGGGCCTCCCCGACTCCCGGGAGGAGGGGCTAGCCCAGTTGCGCCCTGGCCCCCAAACCCTCTGGTGCCATCTGCCTGTCTCGGCACTTCTGACTCCACAGAGCCTTTCCTACATCTGGGCTGCCTGCCGTGGCAAAGTGCAGGCGTGGGGTGAGGCCATGGTTTTGTCTTTCCAGGAAAAAATGAGCCCCTGGCCGAAGCAGCAGGCCCAGGCAGAGCCTTGAGCTTGAAGCCCAGTAGGTCTGTGGCCCTCAGGGCCAGAGCCATGCTTTCAAGGCAGGGAAGGGGCCTGCAAGCTGAGTGGGAGTGGGGGAGGGGAGGGAGACAGCTGAAGCCGAGTCCAGAAGGGCGGCGATGGAAGAGCTGCAGCTGGGTCAGAGCCTGCAGGGAGGGCGGGGCCTTCACTGAGGACCCCCCCACCCCGAGGCCAGCCCTAGGCCCCGGCGGTCGCGCATGCGCCCTTGGCCTGTGCGGTGTGTGGGGGGTTGAACCCAAGCCCGCAGGGCTCCCGGAGCGGCCAGAGAAAGAAGGGCCCATGGAGAGGTAGGCGAGGTGGGCAGGGGGCGCCACCTTACTCTCCTCAGCTCCCTGAGGGAGAGAGAGAGAGACAGAGACAGAGAGAGAGATCCCTGACCTCTGAGTCTCTGCCTCCACCGCTGGCTGGTGCCAACTCACGCGCCATCCCACTTCCAGCCATCACCCCCACGCCTGCCCCGGGGCCAGCCCCACCACAGACAGGCCGGTTGGTTCCTGCTCACGTCTGTGCTGTCCCTTCCCGACCTGTCAACAGTGCAAGGGATAAGCTTCAGACAAGTCTTTCCATGTCCCTCTGCATGACAATAGACTTCCTCCCCTCTCCCATTCCACAGGCCCACCCGGGACATCCACCTTTGTCATTAGCTCAGGAGAGGATGCAAGATGAGAATCTCTGCTATTGTGTGGGGAGACTCAGTTTCCCGGGTTTCCCCCATGGACACATGTTCTTCAGCTGGGTCTGATTTTCTCCAGACAAGCTGTCTTGGGAAGGATTTGGCCAGCCCTAAGAACCTGAAGGGAAAGGGCGGAGGGGGGTTCTCTCTCTGCCCCCGACAGCCCCGAGCTGGGTCGGTCCCTCAGACCTGGCCAGGGGCAGCCCATCCCCCGGCGCCCTTCCCCGGGGCATCCAAGGGCAGGCTCGGCGCCAGCCCCACCCCGCTCGCCACTGCCCGACCATCGTCCTCCCTCGGGGGGCCTGGGCAGGACAGGGACCCGGCTGTGGGAGGCCTCCAGATCTCAGGCCTGGCACACCGTTTACCAGGCTGCTTCCTCCTCTGACGGGGGCCCAGCACACGCCCCAGGAGACTTGGCAGCCGCCCCCAGGGCTCTAGCCTCTGGAACTCGTCCCCTTGGAAGGGGCCTGGCCCAGGTGCCAGGTTCGGCTGGTCGGCCAGCCTCCTTTGGAGAAAGCAGGCAAGCCGAACCAGGCTTGCAGTGGCCCTGGCGTGACACCTGCCACCTCAGGCAGAGGGCCTCCCGCGTGCCCTCCATGGCGGGTTTCTCCCCGGAGCCGTGGCCTGGGCACTAGGAAGGCCGGGCCTCCCCGACTCCCGGGAGGAGGGGCTAGCCCAGTTGCGCCCTGGCCCCCAAACCCTCTGGTGCCATCTGCCTGTCTCGGCACTTCTGACTCCACAGAGCCTTTCCTACATCTGGGCTGCCTGCCGTGGCAAAGTGCAGGCGTGGGGTGAGGCCATGGTTTTGTCTTTCCAGGAAAAAATGAGCCCCTGGCCGAAGCAGCAGGCCCAGGCAGAGCCTTGAGCTTGAAGTCCAGTAGGTCTGTGGCCCTCAGGGCCAGAGCCATGCTTTCAAGGCAGGGAAGCGGCCTGCAAGCTGAGTGGGAGTGGGGGAGGGGAGGGAGACAGCTGAAGCCGAGTCCAGAAGGGCGGCGATGGAAGAGCTGCAGCTGGGTCAGAGCCTGGAGGGAGGGCGGGGCCTTCACTGAGGACCCCCCCCCCCCCGAGGCCAGCCCTAGGCCCCGGCGGTCGCGCATGCGTCCTTGGCCTGTGCGGTGTGTGGGGGGTTGAACCCAAGCACGCAGGGCTCCCGGAGCGGCCAGAGAAAGAAGGGCCCATGGAGAGGAAGGCGAGGTGGGCAGGGGGCGCCATCTTACTCTCCTCAGCTCCCTGAGGGAGAGAGAGAGAGACAGAGACAGAGAGAGAGATCCCTGACCTCTGAGTCTCTGCCTCCACTGCTGGCTGTTGCCAACTCACGCGCCATCCCACTTCCAGCCATCACCCCCACGCCTGCCCCGGGGCCAGCCCCACCACAGAGAGACCGGTTGGTTCCTGCTCACCTCTGTGCCGTCCCTTCCCGACCTGACCCCAGTGCAGGGGATAAGCTTCAGACAAGTCTTTCCATGTCCCTCTGCATGACAATAGACTTCCTCCCCTCTCCCATTCCACAGGCCCACCCGGGACATCCACCTTTGTCATTAGCTTAGGAGAGGATGCAAGATGAGAATCTCTGCTATTGTGTGGGGAGACTCAGTTTCCCGGGTTTCCCCCATGGACACATGTTCTTCAGCTGGGTCTGATTTTCTCCAGACAAGCTGTCTTGGGAAGGATTTGGCCAGCCCTAAGAACCTGAAGGGAAAGGGCGGAGGGGGGTTCTCTCTCTGCCCCCGACAGCCCCGAGCTGGGTCGGTCCCTCAGACCTGGCCAGGGGCATCCCATCCGCCGGCGCCCTTCCCCGGGGCATCCAAGGGCAGGCTCGGCGCCAGCCCCACCCCGCTCGCCACTGCCCGACCATCGTCCTCCCTCGGGGGGCCTGGGCAGGACAGGGACCCGGCTGTGGGAGGCCTCCAGATCTCAGGCCTGGCACACCATTTACCAGGCTGCTTCCTCCTCTGACGGGGGCCCAGCACACGCCCCAGGAGACTTGGCAGCCGCCCCCAGGGCTCTAGCCTCTGGAACTCGTCCCCTTGGAAGGGGCCTGGCCCAGGTGCCAGGTTCGGCTGGTCGGCCAGCCTCCTTTGGAGAAAGCAGGCAAGCCGAGCCAGGCTTGCAGTGGCCCTGGCGTGACACCTGCCACCTCAGGCAGAGGGCCTCCCGCGTGCCCTCCATGGCGGGTTTCTCCCCGGAGCCGTGGCCTGGGCACTAGGAAGGCCGGGCCTCCCCGACTCCCGGGAGGAGGGGCTAGCCCAGTTGCGCCCTGGCCCCCAAAACCTCTGGTGCCATCTGCCTGTCTCGGCACTTCTGACTCCACAGAGCCTTTCCTACATCTGGGCTGCCTGCCGTGGCAAAGTGCAGGCGTGGGGTGAGGCCATGGTTTTGTCTTTCCAGGAAAAAATGAGCCCCTGGCCGAAGCAGCAGGCCCAGGCAGAGCCTTGAGCTTGAAGCCCAGTAGGTCTGTGGCCCTCAGGGCCAGAGCCATGCTTTCAAGGCAGGGAAGCGGCCTGCAAGCTGAGTGGGAGTGGGGGAGGGGAGGGAGACAGCTGAAGCCGAGTCCAGAAGGGCGGCGATGGAAGAGCTGCAGCTGGGTCAGAGCCTGGAGGGAGGGCGGGGCCTTCACTGAGGACCCCCCCACACCGAGGCCAGCCCTAGGCCCCGGCGGTCGCGCATGCGCCCTTGGCCTGTGCGGTGTGTGGGGGGTTGAACCCAAGCCCGCAGGGCTCCCGGAGCGGCCAGAGAAAGAAGGGCCCATGGAGAGGTAGGCGAGGTGGGCAGGGGGCGCCACCTTACTCTCCTCAGCTCCCTGAGGGAGAGAGAGAGAGACAGAGACAGAGAGAGAGATCCCTGACCTCTGAGTCTCTGCCTCCACCGCTGGCTGGTGCCAACTCACGCGCCATCCCACTTCCAGCCATCACCCCCACGCCTGCCCCGGGGCCAGCCCCCACCACAGACAGGCCGGTTGGTTCCTGCTCACCTCTGTGCCGTCCCTTCCCGACCTGTCAACAGTGCAAGGGATAAGCTTCAGACAAGTCTTTCCATGTCCCTCTGCATGACAATAGACTTCCTCCCCTCTCCCATTCCACAGGCCCACCCGGGACATCCACCTTTGTCATTAGCTCAGGAGAGGATGCAAGATGAGAATCTCTGCTATTGTGTGGGGAGACTCAGTTTCCCGGGTTTCCCCCATGGACACATGTTCTTCAGCTGGGTCTGATTTTCTCCAGACAAGCTGTCTTGGGAAGGATTTGGCCAGCCCTAAGAAGCTGAAGGGAAAGGGCGGAGGGGGGTTCTCTCTCTGCCCCCGACAGCCCCGAGCTGGGTCGGTCCCTCAGACCTGGCCAGGGGCAGCCCATCCCCCGGCGCCCTTCCCCGGGGCATCCAAGGGCAGGCTCGGCGCCAGCCCCACCCCGCTCGCCACTGCCCGACCATCGTCCTCCCTCGGGGGGCCTGGGCAGGACAGGGACCCGGCTGTGGGAGGCCTCCAGATCTCAGGCCTGGCACACCCGTTTACCAGGCTGCTTCCTCCTCTGACGGGGGCCCAGCACACGCCCCAGGAGACTTGGCAGCCGCCCCCAGGGCTCTAGCCTCTGGAACTCGTCCCCTTGGAAGGGGCCTGGCCCAGGTGCCAGGTTCGGCTGGTCGGCCAGCCTCCTTTGGAGAAAGCAGGCAAGCCGAACCAGGCTTGCAGTGGCCCTGGCGTGACACCTGCCACCTCAGGCAGAGGGCCTCCCGCGTGCCCTCCATGGCGGGTTTCTCCCCGGAGCCGTGGCCTGGGCACTAGGAAGGCCGGGCCTCCCCGACTCCCGGGAGGAGGGGCTAGCCCAGTTGCGCCCTGGCCCCCAAACCCTCTGGTGCCATCTGCCTGTCTCGGCACTTCTGACTCCACAGAGCCTTTCCTACATCTGGGCTGCCTGCCGTGGCAAAGTGCAGGCGTGGGGTGAGGCCATGGTTTTGTCTTTCCAGGAAAAAATGAGCCCCTGGCCGAAGCAGCAGGCCCAGGCAGAGCCTTGAGCTTGAAGTCCAGTAGGTCTGTGGCCCTCAGGGCCAGAGCCATGCTTTCAAGGCAGGGAAGCGGCCTGCAAGCTGAGTGGGAGTGGGGGAGGGGAGGGAGACAGCTGAAGCCGAGTCCAGAAGGGCGGCGATGGAAGAGCTGCAGCTGGGTCAGAGCCTGGAGGGAGGGCGGGGCCTTCACTGAGGACCCCCCCCCCCCCGAGGCCAGCCCTAGGCCCCGGCGGTCGCGCATGCGTCCTTGGCCTGTGCGGTGTGTGGGGGGTTGAACCCAAGCACGCAGGGCTCCCGGAGCGGCCAGAGAAAGAAGGGCCCATGGAGAGGAAGGCGAGGTGGGCAGGGGGCGCCATCTTACTCTCCTCAGCTCCCTGAGGGAGAGAGAGAGAGACAGAGACAGAGAGAGAGATCCCTGACCTCTGAGTCTCTGCCTCCACTGCTGGCTGTTGCCAACTCACGCGCCATCCCACTTCCAGCCATCACCCCCACGCCTGCCCCGGGGCCAGCCCCACCACAGAGAGACCGGTTGGTTCCTGCTCACCTCTGTGCCGTCCCTTCCCGACCTGACCCCAGTGCAGGGGATAAGCTTCAGACAAGTCTTTCCATGTCCCTCTGCATGACAATAGACTTCCTCCCCTCTCCCATTCCACAGGCCCACCCGGGACATCCACCTTTGTCATTAGCTTAGGAGAGGATGCAAGATGAGAATCTCTGCTATTGTGTGGGGAGACTCAGTTTCCCGGGTTTCCCCCATGGACACATGTTCTTCAGCTGGGTCTGATTTTCTCCAGACAAGCTGTCTTGGGAAGGATTTGGCCAGCCCTAAGAACCTGAAGGGAAAGGGCGGAGGGGGGTTCTCTCTCTGCCCCCGACAGCCCCGAGCTGGGTCGGTCCCTCAGACCTGGCCAGGGGCATCCCATCCGCCGGCGCCCTTCCCCGGGGCATCCAAGGGCAGGCTCGGCGCCAGCCCCACCCCGCTCGCCACTGCCCGACCATCGTCCTCCCTCGGGGGGCCTGGGCAGGACAGGGACCCGGCTGTGGGAGGCCTCCAGATCTCAGGCCTGGCACACCATTTACCAGGCTGCTTCCTCCTCTGACGGGGGCCCAGCACACGCCCCAGGAGACTTGGCAGCCGCCCCCAGGGCTCTAGCCTCTGGAACTCGTCCCCTTGGAAGGGGCCTGGCCCAGGTGCCAGGTTCGGCTGGTCGGCCAGCCTCCTTTGGAGAAAGCAGGCAAGCCGAGCCAGGCTTGCAGTGGCCCTGGCGTGACACCTGCCACCTCAGGCAGAGGGCCTCCCGCGTGCCCTCCATGGCGGGTTTCTCCCCGGAGCCGTGGCCTGGGCACTAGGAAGGCCGGGCCTCCCCGACTCCCGGGAGGAGGGGCTAGCCCAGTTGCGCCCTGGCCCCCAAAACCTCTGGTGCCATCTGCCTGTCTCGGCACTTCTGACTCCACAGAGCCTTTCCTACATCTGGGCTGCCTGCCGTGGCAAAGTGCAGGCGTGGGGTGAGGCCATGGTTTTGTCTTTCCAGGAAAAAATGAGCCCCTGGCCGAAGCAGCAGGCCCAGGCAGAGCCTTGAGCTTGAAGCCCAGTAGGTCTGTGGCCCTCAGGGCCAGAGCCATGCTTTCAAGGCAGGGAAGCGGCCTGCAAGCTGAGTGGGAGTGGGGGAGGGGAGGGAGACAGCTGAAGCCGAGTCCAGAAGGGCGGCGATGGAAGAGCTGCAGCTGGGTCAGAGCCTGGAGGGAGGGCGGGGCCTTCACTGAGGACCCCCCCACCCCGAGGCCAGCCCTAGGCCCCGGCGGTCGCGCATGCGCCCTTGGCCTGTGCGGTGTGTGGGGGGTTGAACCCAAGCCCGCAGGGCTCCCGGAGCGGCCAGAGAAAGAAGGGCCCATGGAGAGGTAGGCGAGGTGGGCAGGGGGCGCCACCTTACTCTCCTCAGCTCCCTGAGGGAGAGAGAGAGAGACAGAGACAGAGAGAGAGATCCCTGACCTCTGAGTCTCTGCCTCCACCGCTGGCTGGTGCCAACTCACGCGCCATCCCACTTCCAGCCATCACCCCCACGCCTGCCCCGGGGCCAGCCCCACCACAGACAGGCCGGTTGGTTCCTGCTCACCTCTGTGCCGTCCCTTCCCGACCTGTCAACAGTGCAAGGGATAAGCTTCAGACAAGTCTTTCCATGTCCCTCTGCATGACAATAGACTTCCTCCCCTCTCCCATTCCACAGGCCCACCCGGGACATCCACCTTTGTCATTAGCTCAGGAGAGGATGCAAGATGAGAATCTCTGCTATTGTGTGGGGAGACTCAGTTTCCCGGGTTTCCCCCATGGACACATGTTCTTCAGCTGGGTCTGATTTTCTCCAGACAAGCTGTCTTGGGAAGGATTTGGCCAGCCCTAAGAAGCTGAAGGGAAAGGGCGGAGGGGGGTTCTCTCTCTGCCCCCGACAGCCCCGAGCTGGGTCGGTCCCTCAGACCTGGCCAGGGGCAGCCCATCCCCCGGCGCCCTTCCCCGGGGCATCCAAGGGCAGGCTCGGCGCCAGCCCCACCCCGCTCGCCACTGCCCGACCATCGTCCTCCCTCGGGGGGCCTGGGCAGGACAGGGACCCGGCTGTGGGAGGCCTCCAGATCTCAGGCCTGGCACACCGTTTACCAGGCTGCTTCCTCCTCTGACGGGGGCCCAGCACACGCCCCAGGAGACTTGGCAGCCGCCCCCAGGGCTCTAGCCTCTGGAACTCGTCCCCTTGGAAGGGGCCTGGCCCAGGTGCCAGGTTCGGCTGGTCGGCCAGCCTCCTTTGGA
The DNA here is from genome assembly GCF_020826845.1 of Diceros bicornis minor. Taxonomy (NCBI): domain Eukaryota; kingdom Metazoa; phylum Chordata; class Mammalia; order Perissodactyla; family Rhinocerotidae; genus Diceros; species Diceros bicornis. The sequence goes on from NW_026691872.1 coordinate 17,827, forward strand.
GAAAGCAGGCAAGCTGAGCCAGGCTTGCAGTGGCCCTGGCGTGACACCTGCCACCTCAGGCAGAGGGCCTCCTGCGTGCCCTCCATGGCGGGTTTCTCCCCGGAGCCGTGGCCTGGGCACTAGGAAGGCTGGGCCTCCCCGACTCCCGGGAGGAGGGGCTAGCCCAGTTGCGCCCTGGCCCCCAAACCCTCTGGTGCCATCTGCCTGTCTCGGCACTTCTGACTCCACAGAGCCTTTCCTACATCTGGGCTGCCTGCCGTGGCAAAGTGCAGGCGTGGGGTGAGGCCATGGTTTTGTCTTTCCAGGAAAAAATGAGCCCCTGGCCGAAGCAGCAGGCCCAGGCAGAGCCTTGAGCTTGAAGCCCAGTAGGTCTGTGGCCCTCAGGGCCAGAGCCATGCTTTCAAGGCAGGGAAGCGGCCTGCAAGCTGAGTGGGAGTGGGGGAGGGGAGGGAGACAGCTGAAGCCGAGTCCAGAAGGGCGGCGATGGAAGAGCTGCAGCTGGGTCAGAGCCTGCAGGGAGGGCGGGGCCTTCACTGAGGACCCCCCCACCCCGAGGCCAGCCCTAGGCCCCGGCGGTCGCGCATGCGCCCTTGGCCTGTGCGGTGTGTGGGGGGTTGAACCCAAGCCCGCAGGGCTCCCGGAGCGGCCAGAGAAAGAAGGGCCCATGGAGAGGTAGGCGAGGTGGGCAGGGTGCGCCACCTTACTCTCCTCAGCTCCCTGAGGGAGAGAGAGAGAGACAGAGACAGAGAGAGAGATCCCTGACCTCTGAGTCTCTGCCTCCACCGCTGGCTGGTGCCAACTCACGCGCCATCCCACTTCCAGCCATCACCCCCACGCCTGCCCCGGGGCCAGCCCCACCACAGACAGGCCGGTTGGTTCCTGCTCACGTCTGTGCTGTCCCTTCCCGACCTGTCAACAGTGCAAGGGATAAGCTTCAGACAAGTCTTTCCATGTCCCTCTGCATGACAATAGACTTCCTCCCCTCTCCCATTCCACAGGCCCACCCGGGACATCCACCTTTGTCATTAGCTCAGGAGAGGATGCAAGATGAGAATCTCTGCTATTGTGTGGGGAGACTCAGTTTCCCGGGTTTCCCCCATGGACACATGTTCTTCAGCTGGGTCTGATTTTCTCCAGACAAGCTGTCTTGGGAAGGATTTGGCCAGCCCTAAGAACCTGAAGGGAAAGGGCGGAGGGGGGTTCTCTCTCTGCCCCCGACAGCCCCGAGCTGGGTCGGTCCCTCAGACCTGGCCAGGGGCAGCCCATCCCCCGGCGCCCTTCCCCGGGGCATCCAAGGGCAGGCTCGGCGCCAGCCCCACCCCGCTCGCCACTGCCCGACCATCGTCCTCCCTCGGGGGGCCTGGGCAGGACAGGGACCCGGCTGTGGGAGGCCTCCAGATCTCAGGCCTGGCACACCGTTTACCAGGCTGCTTCCTCCTCTGACGGGGGCCCAGCACACGCCCCAGGAGACTTGGCAGCCGCCCCCAGGGCTCTAGCCTCTGGAACTCGTCCCCTTGGAAGGGGCCTGGCCCAGGTGCCAGGTTCGGCTGGTCGGCCAGCCTCCTTTGGAGAAAGCAGGCAAGCCGAACCAGGCTTGCAGTGGCCCTGGCGTGACACCTGCCACCTCAGGCAGAGGGCCTCCCGCGTGCCCTCCATGGCGGGTTTCTCCCCGGAGCCGTGGCCTGGGCACTAGGAAGGCCGGGCCTCCCCGACTCCCGGGAGGAGGGGCTAGCCCAGTTGCGCCCTGGCCCCCAAACCCTCTGGTGCCATCTGCCTGTCTCGGCACTTCTGACTCCACAGAGCCTTTCCTACATCTGGGCTGCCTGCCGTGGCAAAGTGCAGGCGTGGGGTGAGGCCATGGTTTTGTCTTTCCAGGAAAAAATGAGCCCCTGGCCGAAGCAGCAGGCCCAGGCAGAGCCTTGAGCTTGAAGTCCAGTAGGTCTGTGGCCCTCAGGGCCAGAGCCATGCTTTCAAGGCAGGGAAGCGGCCTGCAAGCTGAGTGGGAGTGGGGGAGGGGAGGGAGACAGCTGAAGCCGAGTCCAGAAGGGCGGCGATGGAAGAGCTGCAGCTGGGTCAGAGCCTGGAGGGAGGGCGGGGCCTTCACTGAGGACCCCCCCCCCCCCCCGAGGCCAGCCCTAGGCCCCGGCGGTCGCGCATGCGTCCTTGGCCTGTGCGGTGTGTGGGGGGTTGAACCCAAGCCCGCAGGGCTCCCGGAGCGGCCAGAGAAAGAAGGGCCCATGGAGAGGAAGGCGAGGTGGGCAGGGGGCGCCATCTTACTCTCCTCAGCTCCCTGAGGGAGAGAGAGAGAGACAGAGACAGAGAGAGAGATCCCTGACCTCTGAGTCTCTGCCTCCACTGCTGGCTGTTGCCAACTCACGCGCCATCCCACTTCCAGCCATCACCCCCACGCCTGCCCCGGGGCCAGCCCCACCACAGAGAGACCGGTTGGTTCCTGCTCACCTCTGTGCCGTCCCTTCCCGACCTGACCCCAGTGCAGGGGATAAGCTTCAGACAAGTCTTTCCATGTCCCTCTGCATGACAATAGACTTCCTCCCCTCTCCCATTCCACAGGCCCACCCGGGACATCCACCTTTGTCATTAGCTTAGGAGAGGATGCAAGATGAGAATCTCTGCTATTGTGTGGGGAGACTCAGTTTCCCGGGTTTCCCCCATGGACACATGTTCTTCAGCTGGGTCTGATTTTCTCCAGACAAGCTGTCTTGGGAAGGATTTGGCCAGCCCTAAGAACCTGAAGGGAAAGGGCGGAGGGGGGTTCTCTCTCTGCCCCCGACAGCCCCGAGCTGTGTCGGTCCCTCAGACCTGGCCAGGGGCATCCCATCCCCCGGCGCCCTTCCCCGGGGCATCCAAGGGCAGGCTCGGCGCCAGCCCCACCCCGCTCGCCACTGCCCGACCATCGTCCTCCCTCGGGGGGCCTGGGCAGGACAGGGACCCGGCTGTGTGAGGCCTCCAGATCTCAGGCCTGGCACACCATTTACCAGGCTGCTTCCTCCTCTGACGGGGGCCCAGCACACGCCCCAGGAGACTTGGCAGCCGCCCCCAGGGCTCTAGCCTCTGGAACTCGTCCCCTTGGAAGGGGCCTGGCCCAGGTGCCAGGTTCGGCTGGTCGGCCAGCCTCCTTTGGAGAAAGCAGGCAAGCCGAGCCAGGCTTGCAGTGGCCCTGGCGTGACACCTGCCACCTCAGGCAGAGGGCCTCCCGCGTGCCCTCCATGGCGGGTTTCTCCCCGGAGCCGTGGCCTGGGCACTAGGAAGGCCGGGCCTCCCCGACTCCCGGGAGGAGGGGCTAGCCCAGTTGCGCCCTGGCCCCCAAAACCTCTGGTGCCATCTGCCTGTCTCGGCACTTCTGACTCCACAGAGCCTTTCCTACATCTGGGCTGCCTGCCGTGGCAAAGTGCAGGCGTGGGGTGAGGCCATGGTTTTGTCTTTCCAGGAAAAAATGAGCCCCTGGCCGAAGCAGCAGGCCCAGGCAGAGCCTTGAGCTTGAAGCCCAGTAGGTCTGTGGCCCTCAGGGCCAGAGCCATGCTTTCAAGGCAGGGAAGCGGCCTGCAAGCTGAGTGGGAGTGGGGGAGGGGAGGGAGACAGCTGAAGCCGAGTCCAGAAGGGCGGCGATGGAAGAGCTGCAGCTGGGTCAGAGCCTGGAGGGAGGGCGGGGCCTTCACTGAGGACCCCCCCACCCCGAGGCCAGCCCTAGGCCCCGGCGGTCGCGCATGCGCCCTTGGCCTGTGCGGTGTGTGGGGGGTTGAACCCAAGCCCGCAGGGCTCCCGGAGCGGCCAGAGAAAGAAGGGCCCATGGAGAGGTAGGCGAGGTGGGCAGGGGGCGCCACCTTACTCTCCTCAGCTCCCTGAGGGAGAGAGAGAGAGACAGAGACAGAGAGAGAGATCCCTGACCTCTGAGTCTCTGCCTCCACCGCTGGCTGGTGCCAACTCACGCGCCATCCCACTTCCAGCCATCACCCCCACGCCTGCCCCGGGGCCAGCCCCACCACAGACAGGCCGGTTGGTTCCTGCTCACCTCTGTGCCGTCCCTTCCCGACCTGTCAACAGTGCAAGGGATAAGCTTCAGACAAGTCTTTCCATGTCCCTCTGCATGACAATAGACTTCCTCCCCTCTCCCATTCCACAGGCCCACCCGGGACATCCACCTTTGTCATTAGCTCAGGAGAGGATGCAAGATGAGAATCTCTGATATTGTGTGGGGAGACTCAGTTTCCCGGGTTTCCCCCATGGACACATGTTCTTCAGCTGGGTCTGATTTTCTCCAGACAAGCTGTCTTGGGAAGGATTTGGCCAGCCCTAAGAAGCTGAAGGGAAAGGGCGGAGGGGGGTTCTCTCTCTGCCCCCGACAGCCCCGAGCTGGGTCGGTCCCTCAGACCTGGCCAGGGGCAGCCCATCCCCCGGCGCCCTTCCCCGGGGCATCCAAGGGCAGGCTCGGCGCCAGCCCCACCCCGCTCGCCACTGCCCGACCATCGTCCTCCCTCGGGGGGCCTGGGCAGGACAGGGACCCGGCTGTGGGAGGCCTCCAGATCTCAGGCCTGGCACACCGTTTACCAGGCTGCTTCCTCCTCTGACGGGGGCCCAGCACACGCCCCAGGAGACTTGGCAGCCGCCCCCAGGGCTCTAGCCTCTGGAACTCGTCCCCTTGGAAGGGGCCTGGCCCAGGTGCCAGGTTCGGCTGGTCGGCCAGCCTCCTTTGGAGAAAGCAGGCAAGCTGAGCCAGGCTTGCAGTGGCCCTGGCGTGACACCTGCCACCTCAGGCAGAGGGCCTCCTGCGTGCCCTCCATGGCGGGTTTCTCCCCGGAGCCGTGGCCTGGGCACTAGGAAGGCCGGGCCTCCCCGACTCCCGGGAGGAGGGGCTAGCCCAGTTGCGCCCTGGCCCCCAAACCCTCTGGTGCCATCTGCCTGTCTCGGCACTTCTGACTCCACAGAGCCTTTCCTACATCTGGGCTGCCTGCCGTGGCAAAGTGCAGGCGTGGGGTGAGGCCATGGTTTTGTCTTTCCAGGAAAAAATGAGCCCCTGGCCGAAGCAGCAGGCCCAGGCAGAGCCTTGAGCTTGAAGCCCAGTAGGTCTGTGGCCCTCAGGGCCAGAGCCATGCTTTCAAGGCAGGGAAGCGGCCTGCAAGCTGAGTGGGAGTGGGGGAGGGGAGGGAGACAGCTGAAGCCGAGTCCAGAAGGGCGGCGATGGAAGAGCTGCAGCTGGGTCAGAGCCTGGAGGGAGGGCGGGGCCTTCACTGAGGACCCCCCCCCCCCCGAGGCCAGCCCTAGGCCCCGGCGGTCGCGCATGCGCCCTTGGCCTGTGCGGTGTGTGGGGGGTTGAACCCAAGCCCGCAGGGCTCCCGGAGCGGCCAGAGAAAGAAGGGCCCATGGAGAGGTAGGCGAGGTGGGCAGGGGGCGCCACCTTACTCTCCTCAGCTCCCTGAGGGAGAGAGAGAGAGACAGAGACAGAGAGAGAGATCCCTGACCTCTGAGTCTCTGCCTCCACCGCTGGCTGGTGCCAACTCACGCGCCATCCCACTTCCAGCCATCACCCCCACGCCTGCCCCGGGGCCAGCCCCACCACAGACAGGCCGGTTGGTTCCTGCTCACGTCTGTGCTGTCCCTTCCCGACCTGTCAACAGTGCAAGGGATAAGCTTCAGACAAGTCTTTCCATGTCCCTCTGCATGACAATAGACTTCCTCCCCTCTCCCATTCCACAGGCCCACCCGGGACATCCACCTTTGTCATTAGCTCAGGAGAGGATGCAAGATGAGAATCTCTGCTATTGTGTGGGGAGACTCAGTTTCCCGGGTTTCCCCCATGGACACATGTTCTTCAGCTGGGTCTGATTTTCTCCAGACAAGCTGTCTTGGGAAGGATTTGGCCAGCCCTAAGAACCTGAAGGGAAAGGGCGGAGGGGGGTTCTCTCTCTGCCCCCTACAGCCCCGAGCTGGGTCGGTCCCTCAGACCTGGCCAGGGGCAGCCCATCCCCCGGCGCCCTTCCCCGGGGCATCCAAGGGCAGGCTCGGCGCCAGCCCCACCCCGCTCGCCACTGCCCGACCATCGTCCTCCCTCGGGGGGCCTGGGCAGGACAGGGACCCGGCTGTGGGAAGCCTCCAGATCTCAGGCCTGGCACACCGTTTACCAGGCTGCTTCCTCCTCTGACGGGGGCCCAGCACACGCCCCAGGAGACTTGGCAGCCGCCCCCAGGGCTCTAGCCTCTGGAACTCGTCCCCTTGGAAGGGGCCTGGCCCAGGTGCCAGGTTCGGCTGGTCGGCCAGCCTCCTTTGGAGAAAGCAGGCAAGCTGAGCCAGGCTTGCAGTGGCCCTGGCGTGACACCTGCCACCTCAGGCAGAGGGCCTCCTGCGTGCCCTCCATGGCGGGTTTCTCCCCGGAGCCGTGGCCTGGGCACTAGGAAGGCCGGGCCTCCCCGACTCCCGGGAGGAGGGGCTAGCCCAGTTGCGCCCTGGCCCCCAAACCCTCTGGTGCCATCTGCCTGTCTCGGCACTTCTGACTCCACAGAGCCTTTCCTACATCTGGGCTGCCTGCCGTGGCAAAGTGCAGGCGTGGGGTGAGGCCATGGTTTTGTCTTTCCAGGAAAAAATGAGCCCCTGGCCGAAGCAGCAGGCCCAGGCAGAGCCTTGAGCTTGAAGCCCAGTAGGTCTGTGGCCCTCAGGGCCAGAGCCATGCTTTCAAGGCAGGGAAGCGGCCTGCAAGCTGAGTGGGAGTGGGGGAGGGGAGGGAGACAGCTGAAGCCGAGTCCAGAAGGGCGGCGATGGAAGAGCTGCAGCTGGGTCAGAGCCTGGAGGGAGGGCGGGGCCTTCACTGAGGACCCCCCCCCCCCCGAGGCCAGCCCTAGGCCCCGGCGGTCGCGCATGCGCCCTTGGCCTGTGCGGTGTGTGGGGGGTTGAACCCAAGCCCGCAGGGCTCCCGGAGCGGCCAGAGAAAGAAGGGCCCATGGAGAGGTAGGCGAGGTGGGCAGGGGGCGCCACCTTACTCTCCTCAGCTCCCTGAGGGAGAGAGAGAGAGACAGAGACAGAGAGAGAGATCCCTGACCTCTGAGTCTCTGCCTCCACCGCTGGCTGGTGCCAACTCACGCGCCATCCCACTTCCAGCCATCACCCCCACGCCTGCCCCGGGGCCAGCCCCACCACAGACAGGCCGGTTGGTTCCTGCTCACGTCTGTGCTGTCCCTTCCCGACCTGTCAACAGTGCAAGGGATAAGCTTCAGACAAGTCTTTCCATGTCCCTCTGCATGACAATAGACTTCCTCCCCTCTCCCATTCCACAGGCCCACCCGGGACATCCACCTTTGTCATTAGCTCAGGAGAGGATGCAAGATGAGAATCTCTGCTATTGTGTGGGGAGACTCAGTTTCCCGGGTTTCCCCCATGGACACATGTTCTTCAGCTGGGTCTGATTTTCTCCAGACAAGCTGTCTTGGGAAGGATTTGGCCAGCCCTAAGAACCTGAAGGGAAAGGGCGGAGGGGGGTTCTCTCTCTGCCCCCGACAGCCCCGAGCTGGGTCGGTCCCTCAGACCTGGCCAGGGGCAGCCCATCCCCCGGCGCCCTTCCCCGGGGCATCCAAGGGCAGGCTCGGCGCCAGCCCCACCCCGCTCGCCACTGCCCGACCATCGTCCTCCCTCGGGGGGCCTGGGCAGGACAGGGACCCGGCTGTGGGAGGCCTCCAGATCTCAGGCCTGGCACACCGTTTACCAGGCTGCTTCCTCCTCTGACGGGGGCCCAGCACACGCCCCAGGAGACTTGGCAGCCGCCCCCAGGGCTCTAGCCTCTGGAACTCGTCCCCTTGGAAGGGGCCTGGCCCAGGTGCCAGGTTCGGCTGGTCGGCCAGCCTCCTTTGGAGAAAGCAGGCAAGCTGAGCCAGGCTTGCAGTGGCCCTGGCGTGACACCTGCCACCTCAGGCAGAGGGCCTCCCGCGTGCCCTCCATGGCGGGTTTCTCCCCGGAGCCGTGGCCTGGGCACTAGGAAGGCCGGGCCTCCCCGACTCCCGGGAGGAGGGGCTAGCCCAGTTGCGCCCTGGCCCCCAAACCCTCTGGTGCCATCTGCCTGTCTCGGCACTTCTGACTCCACAGAGCCTTTCCTACATCTGGGCTGCCTGCCGTGGCAAAGTGCAGGCGTGGGGTGAGGCCATGGTTTTGTCTTTCCAGGAAAAAATGAGCCCCTGGCCGAAGCAGCAGGCCCAGGCAGAGCCTTGAGCTTGAAGCCCAGTAGGTCTGTGGCCCTCAGGGCCAGAGCCATGCTTTCAAGGCAGGGAAGCGGCCTGCAAGCTGAGTGGGAGTGGGGGAGGGGAGGGAGACAGCTGAAGCCGAGTCCAGAAGGGCGGCGATGGAAGAGCTGCAGCTGGGTCAGAGCCTGGAGGGAGGGCGGGGCCTTCACTGAGGACCCCCCCCCCCCCAGGCCAGCCCTAGGCCCCGGCGGTCGCGCATGCGCCCTTGGCCTGTGCGGTGTGTGTGGGGTTGAACCCAAGCCCGCAGGGCTCCCGGAGCGGCCAGAGAAAGAAGGGCCCATGGAGAGGTAGGCGAGGTGGGCAGGGGGCGCCACCTTACTCTCCTCAGCTCCCTGAGGGAGAGAGAGAGAGACAGAGACAGAGAGAGAGATCCCTGACCTCTGAGTCTCTGCCTCCACCGCTGGCTGGTGCCAACTCACGCGCCATCCCACTTCCAGCCATCACCCCCACGCCTGCCCCGGGGCCAGCCCCACCACAGACAGGCCGGTTGGTTCCTGCTCACGTCTGTGCTGTCCCTTCCCGACCTGTCAACAGTGCAAGGGATAAGCTTCAGACAAGTCTTTCCATGTCCCTCTGCATGACAATAGACTTCCTCCCCTCTCCCATTCCACAGGCCCACCCGGGACATCCACCTTTGTCATTAGCTCAGGAGAGGATGCAAGATGAGAATCTCTGCTATTGTGTGGGGAGACTCAGTTTCCCGGGTTTCCCCCATGGACACATGTTCTTCAGCTGGGTCTGATTTTCTCCAGACAAGCTGTCTTGGGAAGGATTTGGCCAGCCCTAAGAACCTGAAGGGAAAGGGCGGAGGGGGGTTCTCTCTCTGCCCCCTACAGCCCCGAGCTGGGTCGGTCCCTCAGACCTGGCCAGGGGCAGCCCATCCCCCGGCGCCCTTCCCCGGGGCATCCAAGGGCAGGCTCGGCGCCAGCCCCACCCCGCTCGCCACTGCCCGACCATCGTCCTCCCTCGGGGGGCCTGGGCAGGACAGGGACCCGGCTGTGGGAGGCCTCCAGATCTCAGGCCTGGCACACCGTTTACCAGGCTGCTTCCTCCTCTGACGGGGGCCCAGCACACGCCCCAGGAGACTTGGCAGCCGCCCCCAGGGCTCTAGCCTCTGGAACTCGTCCCCTTGGAAGGGGCCTGGCCCAGGTGCCAGGTTCGGCTGGTCGGCCAGCCTCCTTTGGAGAAAGCAGGCAAGCTGAGCCAGGCTTGCAGTGGCCCTGGCGTGACACCTGCCACCTCAGGCAGAGGGCCTCCTGCGTGCCCTCCATGGCGGGTTTCTCCCCGGAGCCGTGGCCTGGGCACTAGGAAGGCTGGGCCTCCCCGACTCCCGGGAGGAGGGGCTAGCCCAGTTGCGCCCTGGCCCCCAAACCCTCTGGTGCCATCTGCCTGTCTCGGCACTTCTGACTCCACAGAGCCTTTCCTACATCTGGGCTGCCTGCCGTGGCAAAGTGCAGGCGTGGGGTGAGGCCATGGTTTTGTCTTTCCAGGAAAAAATGAGCCCCTGGCCGAAGCAGCAGGCCCAGGCAGAGCCTTGAGCTTGAAGCCCAGTAGGTCTGTGGCCCTCAGGGCCAGAGCCATGCTTTCAAGGCAGGGAAGGGGCCTGCAAGCTGAGTGGGAGTGGGGGAGGGGAGGGAGACAGCTGAAGCCGAGTCCAGAAGGGCGGCGATGGAAGAGCTGCAGCTGGGTCAGAGCCTGCAGGGAGGGCGGGGCCTTCACTGAGGACCCCCCCACCCCGAGGCCAGCCCTAGGCCCCGGCGGTCGCGCATGCGCCCTTGGCCTGTGCGGTGTGTGGGGGGTTGAACCCAAGCCCGCAGGGCTCCCGGAGCGGCCAGAGAAAGAAGGGCCCATGGAGAGGTAGGCGAGGTGGGCAGGGGGCGCCACCTTACTCTCCTCAGCTCCCTGAGGGAGAGAGAGAGAGACAGAGACAGAGAGAGAGATCCCTGACCTCTGAGTCTCTGCCTCCACCGCTGGCTGGTGCCAACTCACGCGCCATCCCACTTCCAGCCATCACCCCCACGCCTGCCCCGGGGCCAGCCCCACCACAGACAGGCCGGTTGGTTCCTGCTCACGTCTGTGCTGTCCCTTCCCGACCTGTCAACAGTGCAAGGGATAAGCTTCAGACAAGTCTTTCCATGTCCCTCTGCATGACAATAGACTTCCTCCCCTCTCCCATTCCACAGGCCCACCCGGGACATCCACCTTTGTCATTAGCTCAGGAGAGGATGCAAGATGAGAATCTCTGCTATTGTGTGGGGAGACTCAGTTTCCCGGGTTTCCCCCATGGACACATGTTCTTCAGCTGGGTCTGATTTTCTCCAGACAAGCTGTCTTGGGAAGGATTTGGCCAGCCCTAAGAACCTGAAGGGAAAGGGCGGAGGGGGGTTCTCTCTCTGCCCCCGACAGCCCCGAGCTGGGTCGGTCCCTCAGACCTGGCCAGGGGCAGCCCATCCCCCGGCGCCCTTCCCCGGGGCATCCAAGGGCAGGCTCGGCGCCAGCCCCACCCCGCTCGCCACTGCCCGACCATCGTCCTCCCTCGGGGGGCCTGGGCAGGACAGGGACCCGGCTGTGGGAGGCCTCCAGATCTCAGGCCTGGCACACCGTTTACCAGGCTGCTTCCTCCTCTGACGGGGGCCCAGCACACGCCCCAGGAGACTTGGCAGCCGCCCCCAGGGCTCTAGCCTCTGGAACTCGTCCCCTTGGAAGGGGCCTGGCCCAGGTGCCAGGTTCGGCTGGTCGGCCAGCCTCCTTTGGAGAAAGCAGGCAAGCCGAACCAGGCTTGCAGTGGCCCTGGCGTGACACCTGCCACCTCAGGCAGAGGGCCTCCCGCGTGCCCTCCATGGCGGGTTTCTCCCCGGAGCCGTGGCCTGGGCACTAGGAAGGCCGGGCCTCCCCGACTCCCGGGAGGAGGGGCTAGCCCAGTTGCGCCCTGGCCCCCAAACCCTCTGGTGCCATCTGCCTGTCTCGGCACTTCTGACTCCACAGAGCCTTTCCTACATCTGGGCTGCCTGCCGTGGCAAAGTGCAGGCGTGGGGTGAGGCCATGGTTTTGTCTTTCCAGGAAAAAATGAGCCCCTGGCCGAAGCAGCAGGCCCAGGCAGAGCCTTGAGCTTGAAGTCCAGTAGGTCTGTGGCCCTCAGGGCCAGAGCCATGCTTTCAAGGCAGGGAAGCGGCCTGCAAGCTGAGTGGGAGTGGGGGAGGGGAGGGAGACAGCTGAAGCCGAGTCCAGAAGGGCGGCGATGGAAGAGCTGCAGCTGGGTCAGAGCCTGGAGGGAGGGCGGGGCCTTCACTGAGGACCCCCCCCCCCCCGAGGCCAGCCCTAGGCCCCGGCGGTCGCGCATGCGTCCTTGGCCTGTGCGGTGTGTGGGGGGTTGAACCCAAGCACGCAGGGCTCCCGGAGCGGCCAGAGAAAGAAGGGCCCATGGAGAGGAAGGCGAGGTGGGCAGGGGGCGCCATCTTACTCTCCTCAGCTCCCTGAGGGAGAGAGAGAGAGACAGAGACAGAGAGAGAGATCCCTGACCTCTGAGTCTCTGCCTCCACTGCTGGCTGTTGCCAACTCACGCGCCATCCCACTTCCAGCCATCACCCCCACGCCTGCCCCGGGGCCAGCCCCACCACAGAGAGACCGGTTGGTTCCTGCTCACCTCTGTGCCGTCCCTTCCCGACCTGACCCCAGTGCAGGGGATAAGCTTCAGACAAGTCTTTCCATGTCCCTCTGCATGACAATAGACTTCCTCCCCTCTCCCATTCCACAGGCCCACCCGGGACATCCACCTTTGTCATTAGCTTAGGAGAGGATGCAAGATGAGAATCTCTGCTATTGTGTGGGGAGACTCAGTTTCCCGGGTTTCCCCCATGGACACATGTTCTTCAGCTGGGTCTGATTTTCTCCAGACAAGCTGTCTTGGGAAGGATTTGGCCAGCCCTAAGAACCTGAAGGGAAAGGGCGGAGGGGGGTTCTCTCTCTGCCCCCGACAGCCCCGAGCTGGGTCGGTCCCTCAGACCTGGCCAGGGGCATCCCATCCGCCGGCGCCCTTCCCCGGGGCATCCAAGGGCAGGCTCGGCGCCAGCCCCACCCCGCTCGCCACTGCCCGACCATCGTCCTCCCTCGGGGGGCCTGGGCAGGACAGGGACCCGGCTGTGGGAGGCCTCCAGATCTCAGGCCTGGCACACCATTTACCAGGCTGCTTCCTCCTCTGACGGGGGCCCAGCACACGCCCCAGGAGACTTGGCAGCCGCCCCCAGGGCTCTAGCCTCTGGAACTCGTCCCCTTGGAAGGGGCCTGGCCCAGGTGCCAGGTTCGGCTGGTCGGCCAGCCTCCTTTGGAGAAAGCAGGCAAGCCGAGCCAGGCTTGCAGTGGCCCTGGCGTGACACCTGCCACCTCAGGCAGAGGGCCTCCCGCGTGCCCTCCATGGCGGGTTTCTCCCCGGAGCCGTGGCCTGGGCACTAGGAAGGCCGGGCCTCCCCGACTCCCGGGAGGAGGGGCTAGCCCAGTTGCGCCCTGGCCCCCAAAACCTCTGGTGCCATCTGCCTGTCTCGGCACTTCTGACTCCACAGAGCCTTTCCTACATCTGGGCTGCCTGCCGTGGCAAAGTGCAGGCGTGGGGTGAGGCCATGGTTTTGTCTTTCCAGGAAAAAATGAGCCCCTGGCCGAAGCAGCAGGCCCAGGCAGAGCCTTGAGCTTGAAGCCCAGTAGGTCTGTGGCCCTCAGGGCCAGAGCCATGCTTTCAAGGCAGGGAAGCGGCCTGCAAGCTGAGTGGGAGTGGGGGAGGGGAGGGAGACAGCTGAAGCCGAGTCCAGAAGGGCGGCGATGGAAGAGCTGCAGCTGGGTCAGAGCCTGGAGGGAGGGCGGGGCCTTCACTGAGGACCCCCCCACCCCGAGGCCAGCCCTAGGCCCCGGCGGTCGCGCATGCGCCCTTGGCCTGTGCGGTGTGTGGGGGGTTGAACCCAAGCCCGCAGGGCTCCCGGAGCGGCCAGAGAAAGAAGGGCCCATGGAGAGGTAGGCGAGGTGGGCAGGGGGCGCCACCTTACTCTCCTCAGCTCCCTGAGGGAGAGAGAGAGAGACAGAGACAGAGAGAGAGATCCCTGACCTCTGAGTCTCTGCCTCCACCGCTGGCTGGTGCCAACTCACGCGCCATCCCACTTCCAGCCATCACCCCCACGCCTGCCCCGGGGCCAGCCCCACCACAGACAGGCCGGTTGGTTCCTGCTCACCTCTGTGCCGTCCCTTCCCGACCTGTCAACAGTGCAAGGGATAAGCTTCAGACAAGTCTTTCCATGTCCCTCTGCATGACAATAGACTTCCTCCCCTCTCCCATTCCACAGGCCCACCCGGGACATCCACCTTTGTCATTAGCTCAGGAGAGGATGCAAGATGAGAATCTCTGCTATTGTGTGGGGAGACTCAGTTTCCCGGGTTTCCCCCATGGACACATGTTCTTCAGCTGGGTCTGATTTTCTCCAGACAAGCTGTCTTGGGAAGGATTTGGCCAGCCCTAAGAAGCTGAAGGGAAAGGGCGGAGGGGGGTTCTCTCTCTGCCCCCGACAGCCCCGAGCTGGGTCGGTCCCTCAGACCTGGCCAGGGGCAGCCCATCCCCCGGCGCCCTTCCCCGGGGCATCCAAGGGCAGGCTCGGCGCCAGCCCCACCCCGCTCGCCACTGCCCGACCATCGTCCTCCCTCGGGGGGCCTGGGCAGGACAGGGACCCGGCTGTGGGAGGCCTCCAGATCTCAGGCCTGGCACACCGTTTACCAGGCTGCTTCCTCCTCTGACGGGGGCCCAGCACACGCCCCAGGAGACTTGGCAGCCGCCCCCAGGGCTCTAGCCTCTGGAACTCGTCCCCTTGGAAGGGGCCTGGCCCAGGTGCCAGGTTCGGCTGGTCGGCCAGCCTCCTTTGGAGAAAGCAGGCAAGCCGAACCAGGCTTGCAGTGGCCCTGGCGTGACACCTGCCACCTCAGGCAGAGGGCCTCCCGCGTGCCCTCCATGGCGGGTTTCTCCCCGGAGCCGTGGCCTGGGCACTAGGAAGGCCGGGCCTCCCCGACTCCCGGGAGGAGGGGCTAGCCCAGTTGCGCCCTGGCCCCCAAACCCTCTGGTGCCATCTGCCTGTCTCGGCACTTCTGACTCCACAGAGCCTTTCCTACATCTGGGCTGCCTGCCGTGGCAAAGTGCAGGCGTGGGGTGAGGCCATGGTTTTGTCTTTCCAGGAAAAAATGAGCCCCTGGCCGAAGCAGCAGGCCCAGGCAGAGCCTTGAGCTTGAAGTCCAGTAGGTCTGTGGCCCTCAGGGCCAGAGCCATGCTTTCAAGGCAGGGAAGCGGCCTGCAAGCTGAGTGGGAGTGGGGGAGGGGAGGGAGACAGCTGAAGCCGAGTCCAGAAGGGCGGCGATGGAAGAGCTGCAGCTGGGTCAGAGCCTGGAGGGAGGGCGGGGCCTTCACTGAGGACCCCCCCCCCCCCCGAGGCCAGCCCTAGGCCCCGGCGGTCGCGCATGCGTCCTTGGCCTGTGCGGTGTGTGGGGGGTTGAACCCAAGCACGCAGGGCTCCCGGAGCGGCCAGAGAAAGAAGGGCCCATGGAGAGGAAGGCGAGGTGGGCAGGGGGCGCCATCTTACTCTCCTCAGCTCCCTGAGGGAGAGAGAGAGAGACAGAGACAGAGAGAGAGATCCCTGACCTCTGAGTCTCTGCCTCCACTGCTGGCTGTTGCCAACTCACGCGCCATCCCACTTCCAGCCATCACCCCCACGCCTGCCCCGGGGCCAGCCCCACCACAGAGAGACCGGTTGGTTCCTGCTCACCTCTGTGCCGTCCCTTCCCGACCTGACCCCAGTGCAGGGGATAAGCTTCAGACAAGTCTTTCCATGTCCCTCTGCATGACAATAGACTTCCTCCCCTCTCCCATTCCACAGGCCCACCCGGGACATCCACCTTTGTCATTAGCTTAGGAGAGGATGCAAGATGAGAATCTCTGCTATTGTGTGGGGAGACTCAGTTTCCCGGGTTTCCCCCATGGACACATGTTCTTCAGCTGGGTCTGATTTTCTCCAGACAAGCTGTCTTGGGAAGGATTTGGCCAGCCCTAAGAACCTGAAGGGAAAGGGCGGAGGGGGGTTCTCTCTCTGCCCCCGACAGCCCCGAGCTGGGTCGGTCCCTCAGACCTGGCCAGGGGCATCCCATCCGCCGGCGCCCTTCCCCGGGGCATCCAAGGGCAGGCTCGGCGCCAGCCCCACCCCGCTCGCCACTGCCCGACCATCGTCCTCCCTCGGGGGGCCTGGGCAGGACAGGGACCCGGCTGTGGGAGGCCTCCAGATCTCAGGCCTGGCACACCATTTACCAGGCTGCTTCCTCCTCTGACGGGGGCCCAGCACACGCCCCAGGAGACTTGGCAGCCGCCCCCAGGGCTCTAGCCTCTGGAACTCGTCCCCTTGGAAGGGGCCTGGCCCAGGTGCCAGGTTCGGCTGGTCGGCCAGCCTCCTTTGGAGAAAGCAGGCAAGCCGAGCCAGGCTTGCAGTGGCCCTGGCGTGACACCTGCCACCTCAGGCAGAGGGCCTCCCGCGTGCCCTCCATGGCGGGTTTCTCCCCGGAGCCGTGGCCTGGGCACTAGGAAGGCCGGGCCTCCCCGACTCCCGGGAGGAGGGGCTAGCCCAGTTGCGCCCTGGCCCCCAAAACCTCTGGTGCCATCTGCCTGTCTCGGCACTTCTGACTCCACAGAGCCTTTCCTACATCTGGGCTGCCTGCCGTGGCAAAGTGCAGGCGTGGGGTGAGGCCATGGTTTTGTCTTTCCAGGAAAAAATGAGCCCCTGGCCGAAGCAGCAGGCCCAGGCAGAGCCTTGAGCTTGAAGCCCAGTAGGTCTGTGGCCCTCAGGGCCAGAGCCATGCTTTCAAGGCAGGGAAGCGGCCTGCAAGCTGAGTGGGAGTGGGGGAGGGGAGGGAGACAGCTGAAGCCGAGTCCAGAAGGGCGGCGATGGAAGAGCTGCAGCTGGGTCAGAGCCTGGAGGGAGGGCGGGGCCTTCACTGAGGACCCCCCCACCCCGAGGCCAGCCCTAGGCCCCGGCGGTCGCGCATGCGCCCTTGGCCTGTGCGGTGTGTGGGGGGTTGAACCCAAGCCCGCAGGGCTCCCGGAGCGGCCAGAGAAAGAAGGGCCCATGGAGAGGTAGGCGAGGTGGGCAGGGGGCGCCACCTTACTCTCCTCAGCTCCCTGAGGGAGAGAGAGAGAGACAGAGACAGAGAGAGAGATCCCTGACCTCTGAGTCTCTGCCTCCACCGCTGGCTGGTGCCAACTCACGCGCCATCCCACTTCCAGCCATCACCCCCACGCCTGCCCCGGGGCCAGCCCCACCACAGACAGGCCGGTTGGTTCCTGCTCACCTCTGTGCCGTCCCTTCCCGACCTGTCAACAGTGCAAGGGATAAGCTTCAGACAAGTCTTTCCATGTCCCTCTGCATGACAATAGACTTCCTCCCCTCTCCCATTCCACAGGCCCACCCGGGACATCCACCTTTGTCATTAGCTCAGGAGAGGATGCAAGATGAGAATCTCTGCTATTGTGTGGGGAGACTCAGTTTCCCGGGTTTCCCCCATGGACACATGTTCTTCAGCTGGGTCTGATTTTCTCCAGACAAGCTGTCTTGGGAAGGATTTGGCCAGCCCTAAGAAGCTGAAGGGAAAGGGCGGAGGGGGGTTCTCTCTCTGCCCCCGACAGCCCCGAGCTGGGTCGGTCCCTCAGACCTGGCCAGGGGCAGCCCATCCCCCGGCGCCCTTCCCCGGGGCATCCAAGGGCAGGCTCGGCGCCAGCCCCACCCCGCTCGCCACTGCCCGACCATCGTCCTCCCTCGGGGGGCCTGGGCAGGACAGGGACCCGGCTGTGGGAGGCCTCCAGATCTCAGGCCTGGCACACCGTTTACCAGGCTGCTTCCTCCTCTGACGGGGGCCCAGCACACGCCCCAGGAGACTTGGCAGCCGCCCCCAGGGCTCTAGCCTCTGGAACTCGTCCCCTTGGAAGGGGCCTGGCCCAGGTGCCAGGTTCGGCTGGTCGGCCAGCCTCCTTTGGAGAAAGCAGGCAAGCTGAGCCAGGCTTGCAGTGGCCCTGGCGTGACACCTGCCACCTCAGGCAGAGGGCCTCCTGCGTGCCCTCCATGGCGGGTTTCTCCCCGGAGCCGTGGCCTGGGCACTAGGAAGGCCGGGCCTCCCCGACTCCCGGGAGGAGGGGCTAGCCCAGTTGCGCCCTGGCCCCCAAACCCTCTGGTGCCATCTGCCTGTCTCGGCACTTCTGACTCCACAGAGCCTTTCCTACATCTGGGCTGCCTGCCGTGGCAAAGTGCAGGCGTGGGGTGAGGCCATGGTTTTGTCTTTCCAGGAAAAAATGAGCCCCTGGCCGAAGCAGCAGGCCCAGGCAGAGCCTTGAGCTTGAAGCCCAGTAGGTCTGTGGCCCTCAGGGCCAGAGCCATGCTTTCAAGGCAGGGAAGCGGCCTGCAAGCTGAGTGGGAGTGGGGGAGGGGAGGGAGACAGCTGAAGCCGAGTCCAGAAGGGCGGCGATGGAAGAGCTGCAGCTGGGTCAGAGCCTGCAGGGAGGGCGGGGCCTTCACTGAGGACCCCCCCACCCCGAGGCCAGCCCTAGGCCCCGGCGGTCGCGCATGCGCCCTTGGCCTGTGCGGTGTGTGGGGGGTTGAACCCAAGCCCGCAGGGCTCCCGGAGCGGCCAGAGAAAGAAGGGCCCATGGAGAGGTAGGCGAGGTGGGCAGGGGGCGCCACCTTACTCTCCTCAGCTCCCTGAGGGAGAGAGAGAGAGACAGAGACAGAGAGAGAGATCCCTGACCTCTGAGTCTCTGCCTCCACCGCTGGCTGGTGCCAACTCACGCGCCATCCCACTTCCAGCCATCACCCCCACGCCTGCCCCGGGGCCAGCCCCACCACAGACAGGCCGGTTGGTTCCTGCTCACGTCTGTGCTGTCCCTTCCCGACCTGTCAACAGTGCAAGGGATAAGCTTCAGACAAGTCTTTCCATGTCCCTCTGCATGACAATAGACTTCCTCCCCTCTCCCATTCCACAGGCCCACCCGGGACATCCACCTTTGTCATTAGCTCAGGAGAGGATGCAAGATGAGAATCTCTGCTATTGTGTGGGGAGACTCAGTTTCCCGGGTTTCCCCCATGGACACATGTTCTTCAGCTGGGTCTGATTTTCTCCAGACAAGCTGTCTTGGGAAGGATTTGGCCAGCCCTAAGAACCTGAAGGGAAAGGGCGGAGGGGGGTTCTCTCTCTGCCCCCTACAGCCCCGAGCTGGGTCGGTCCCTCAGACCTGGCCAGGGGCAGCCCATCCCCCGGCGCCCTTCCCCGGGGCATCCAAGGGCAGGCTCGGCGCCAGCCCCACCCCGCTCGCCACTGCCCGACCATCGTCCTCCCTCGGGGGGCCTGGGCAGGACAGGGACCCGGCTGTGGGAGGCCTCCAGATCTCAGGCCTGGCACACCGTTTACCAGGCTGCTTCCTCCTCTGACGGGGGCCCAGCACACGCCCCAGGAGACTTGGCAGCCGCCCCCAGGGCTCTAGCCTCTGGAACTCGTCCCCTTGGAAGGGGCCTGGCCCAGGTGCCAGGTTCGGCTGGTCGGCCAGCCTCCTTTGGAGAAAGCAGGCAAGCTGAGCCAGGCTTGCAGTGGCCCTGGCGTGACACCTGCCACCTCAGGCAGAGGGCCTCCTGCGTGCCCTCCATGGCGGGTTTCTCCCCGGAGCCGTGGCCTGGGCACTAGGAAGGCCGGGCCTCCCCGACTCCCGGGAGGAGGGGCTAGCCCAGTTGCGCCCTGGCCCCCAAACCCTCTGGTGCCATCTGCCTGTCTCGGCACTTCTGACTCCACAGAGCCTTTCCTACATCTGGGCTGCCTGCCGTGGCAAAGTGCAGGCGTGGGGTGAGGCCATGGTTTTGTCTTTCCAGGAAAAAATGAGCCCCTGGCCGAAGCAGCAGGCCCAGGCAGAGCCTTGAGCTTGAAGCCCAGTAGGTCTGTGGCCCTCAGGGCCAGAGCCATGCTTTCAAGGCAGGGAAGCGGCCTGCAAGCTGAGTGGGAGTGGGGGAGGGGAGGGAGACAGCTGAAGCCGAGTCCAGAAGGGCGGCGATGGAAGAGCTGCAGCTGGGTCAGAGCCTGGAGGGAGGGCGGGGCCTTCACTGAGGACCCCCCCCCCCCCCCCCGAGGCCAGCCCTAGGCCCCGGCGGTCGCGCATGCGCCCTTGGCCTGTGCGGTGTGTGGGGGGTTGAACC
>NW_026691873.1:0-37218 GCF_020826845.1 Diceros bicornis minor
GTTTCCCCAAGAACACAGTGAACCATCCCCTCTCCCTGTGCTGCATCACCATAAACCCAGAGCCAGAAGATAAGCACCAGGTTAAAACACCACCAGATCCTGAATTCAGTCACTGCTGAGACCCTCCCATCAATGTTGTCATTCAATCGTGACTCCTGAGGACACCTTTCCCCTGAGACCCACTCCCAGCCTGTCCTCAGCTTCTTACAGTAACACTGAAATTTACTCAAAGTCCTCCCAACCTGGGAAAGAAACATTATGAAATGTTCTCTTTATTAATTTTCAGGGACTGGGGACATAGGTAGATGTAATATCAGTGTGTATGTGCAGTAGTTTCTATGCACGTATTCTATTTTTCAGACACAGATAAAATAGTGTGGCTACTCAATGCACCAAGAAAATGAATAACTGATCAAATTTTTTCATGATGTGAAGTCTTTAGAGAGTAAATGTCATGGTTAAGAGCACAGACTATGGAGCTAACTCCTCACGTCCAAATTCCAGCTCAATCCCTTATTAGATATTAGTGTTGACCGAGTTCTTTACCTGATTGGTGCCTCAGTTTCTTCATCTCTCAGTTGGCAATAATGATGAGCATACCTATTTTGTAGGTTTATGGAGAGCATTAAAGGAGTTAATGTTTGAAAAATGCTTGGAACACCTAGTGTATTACCAGTGCTGTACCTATATATTAGAAATAAAATTTAGAAATTCTTCTGACACTGCCTGTGAGCCCCAGAGGGTGATACTGTTGCCTGGATGTATGTAGAAAGCACTCCATGACATACGATGAATAAATGAGTGAACAACATTGGCGAATGCATTACCAATGTCACCTATGTCACTCTACAGGCATTCCCAAGCCGAACCACACACAGACATTCCTGCTCTCTCCTGCATCTCAGTCCCTGGAGGAATGACTGGGGTTTCTTGGACTCTGGTAACCGTGCCCACTAAAGGTTCTTTTCTGTCAGCAAACCCCAGTCTTTGTCCAAGTGCTGCAGCTCACAGGGTCTGCACTCTGATCCTTGTCTTCACTAGAGGGAGAAGTGCCATCCCCAGATCTGGGCACACGAAGAGCCTGATCCTTGGAGAAAATGATTCCTTGGCCCTGGGGCAGGTAGAAGAGCTCAGGGACAGAGTGGGATTTGGGGAAAATCCTCCAGGTGTTGTCAGAAGGGATGGAGGCAGGGGATGTGTCAGCAAGGACTGGTCTGGTTGGTGGGCCGTGGTGGTTAAATAGTAGAGGGGCTGGGAAGTTTCATAGCTTCTAGCATAATACAATCAATATGACGGTCATGAAATCAGAATCAGCATAATTAAGGCCAAATCAACACAATGTCAGCTGTTCCCTGACTCTCTAATCCAGTAGTGACTTATAATAAGGGTATTCGTGATCTATCATCTCTTTTTCATTGATTGGCTAGAGTAATTATTCTTTACATAGCCTGTCTATTGTTACATAGTAAAGAAAAAGTGAGTTTTAAAACAACCCTCCCTGGAAAAGTCTCCCTAACATATTGAATTAATAACAGAAGCCACGACAGGAAATTCACCACTTATCTTGAGCTTTAGTCTCTGGTTTTAGATCTTCCTAACTGGTAATTTACCTAGACTTCTGCCTTCTTTCTTGAGATTAGTCTACTTAGGAGTAAGTAAGAGTACAACCTCATACCATGTGAGAATTGGTGGGACTCTAGGAAAAGGTTTGTTTCATTCTGTCAGTGTGTGTGTGCGCGTGTGTGTATGAGACTTTTTGCTGCATCTGGCAGTGTGGGCCAGTGTAGACTCCTTTTCTAGGGAAAAAATTTCCCTAATCACTTTCTCTGGACTTTCTTTTCACTGATGGCTTCACCAGCACTGTCCAATAGTAACATTAAGCACTCTATATTATGGAAATTAAATATTTTTTAGTAGTAACATTTTAAAACATGAAAACAAACAGGTGAAACTAATTTTAATAGTATATTTTAACCCACTATAACCAAGATATTATCAATGTGGGTGCAGTCTATACAAAACTTAATAATGAGAGTTTACATTTTTTTCCTGAGTTTCATAAATCCAGTGTGTACTTCCCACTTACAGTACAATCTTCATTTGTAAGTTGAGTTTTTTCAGACATACATTGTCTGCACTGAGATTTAATGTTCACAGTTGTCAAATAAGAGTCACTAGGAGTGGGGTGGATGATAATTTCACCACTGATTTAAGCTCTAATGGAGCTATGAACACCAACTGGTCAATGGGTTAATCAAATGAATACTCATATAGTATAGAAGAATGGTATGATTTGGGATTTAGAAAAAGACTGGGGACCATGTATCCTGACAGGGAGCTCCAAGGATTTTGTTGTTGAGAGTAACAAGGACAAAAAGAGAATGAAGTCATACACATAAGTGTCTAACAACATGGGGGGGAAGAAATGACCTGCCGTTGTCCTGAGTTTTGACCTCGTGGTTTCTTTTCTTGACCCAAATCTCTTTGATGATGTCCCAGGACATAGGTCAGATTAATCCCTAAAGGGAGAGAGGGAGGGTAGACGTACAAGGCATCTGTCATAATTGTCCTACGAAGGCAGGCTTCATTTACAACTCTGATCCACTTTCACAATTTATTTTTTTAGGGTAAGAGGAAAAGAAGTATGATGGTCCAATCATCACAGAGGAAGTGAAATGATTGTGGAAAGCAATCTAAACCAAAGCCTGGTTTGAACATCTCCATCCCTTTGAGAATGTCCAGTTACATATTCAAGAGGCCAGTTACTAGAATCACATCATATCCTGGCAATGAGGTCAGATGTCAGCAAAGGGAGGAAACCTTGGAGCAGCCCCAACAACTCTGCTGGCAGAAGAGACTGCAAGGTCTCCAGGCCTGCAGAGTACAGGGGAACTGTTAAGTGCTTTGGACCTTGCCAAATCCCTGCCCAACCTTACACCTACTAGCACAGGTGTATCCCTGCCAGGTGACCTCGCAGGTGTTCTGAACTCCAGTCCCATGCCCACCCCTGCCTGAACTTCAGATTCAGCAGAGATGATCCCAGGAGCTGGTCTGTACATCCCACAGCTCCTTTGCAAACGTCTTCTGGTGACTGAGGAAGATATCAGGAAACAGGAAGGGAAAGTGAAGACGTCAAGTGACAGACTGGCGGTAGCACTGATGCAGACACACTCACTAGCGAGGCAGGGTGAGTGAGGGGCCCTGAAGGACATCCCGACAAACACGATGAAGAAAACAGAAGACGGCGCAGATGACATGGAGCTCACACTACATTAATGCCTCCGCAAGGGTCCTGATGTCTTCTTGCTTTGACCTCTTGAAACTTTAATATATACCAATAATTTTCTTTTCTTTGATTCCTTTGCATGACAGAGAAGATACAGACAGTGATCTTTCTGAGGTGAGAGATTAGGTTTAAGATGAGGAGAGAAAGGAGATCTTTCTTTCTCATTTTGTTCTCTCATTTTCCTTTACTGAGTGTTATCTATTTGTATTTTAAGACCAAGATTTATCACAATCAGGAGATTCCTTAGAGTTTTGCCCTCACAGTCACAGAGAAAACATACCTAGTCCAAATGGATTGTCCTTTTTGTGTAATATTGCAAGAGATTCTAACATAATATTTCACGAAAGAGCTGTTATTTCTGTCTTCTCAAAAAAGACACCTACTTCTGGGTCTCTATTTTTCTGGTATTTGTTGCACGTGGAAGCACAGTTGCATACAATGAAATACTGGATTGTCCCTTTTTTTAGATTTATATGTATTGGAAATTTGATTCATGAAAATTGATATGCCATTGTGTTATCATGCTGTCAGGAGAACGACTGTTTTCAGCATCACAAGTCTCACAACAAGCCAGGGTGTTGGGATTTGCCTATTTGCCTGATCGAGTATGTTGCACTCTTCAAATCCTCTTTATCATTACTAACTTTTGTCTCACAGTTTTATCAGTTTCTGAGAGCAATGTGTTAAACAATAATAGAGTATCTTAGTATTTATATCTTCCCTAAAAGATGAGTTATCTTTTAGCTAAATTTTCTCTCCTCTATTCTTCCATGTGGTAATCATATGGAATTTTCGTTCGAATGTTTTTAATGTCTTGTTTTAAAACTAATACTAAATCAGACAGACGGTTTTTTCCTTTCCTCATGACTCCTGTTATGTTTTCCTGGGTTCACATTTCCTCTTCCTGATGTACATTCTTTACCGGTTCTTTCACTGCAGGCCTGTGGGAGGTCAACTTTGAGTCTCTTTGTAAGTCAGAAAACGTCTTTCTTTCTTTGACACATAGTTTGAATAGGTGTTTCCTTTAGGTTTGTAGTAATTTTTTTCCTTCTTTGTCAAGTTATTTAATATTTCTGAGCCTCCACATCTTAAGCTTAAAATGGGAATAAATCCCTAAAATTGTGACTGTAACTGAGATAATACATGCAGAGCTTTCCAGTCATGTTTCTTAGAAGAAATTAGTCAATAATGATAACTATTATCAATCATTATAATGATATTATAATAATCAATATATAATATTAATGTATAATAATAATTATACATTAATTTTTAATTATAATGTACAGTATATAAGGTATAATGTATGCAATGTATAATAATAACATATTAATATTATTAATCATTAGAATCTTCATAGTATGCATTCTTGGAGAATCACTGCTTCAGATTGAGAATGTGAGGCTCATACACAAAAATTGTGAGAGAGTGTCATCACTGTTACTTTAATTCTCAGCCCTTGGGTATCTTCAGCTGTGGTCGTCTGCACAGTGTGTACAGATAATATAATCTGTTCCCACAGACCCACTGCAGAACAGCGCAGCCTGCCTCATGCCTGGGATGCTCTGGTCTGCTTGTTGGGAAGCCTCTGCTGTGAGGCTAGTTGGACTCTGTACAGAGAAAGATGAAAAAAGACTCTTTCTTTTCCTTCAATTTCTCCCACCGAGTATTATTCACTTTTACATCCACAGCAGATACTCTCTTCCCAGAGCCTTGGTTTTTCTCTGGGATTCAGGCTTCCCAGACACCTAGTCATTTCAGCTCCCAAGGCGCAAGTTGAACGCAGAGTCATTTCTCACCCACTCTTCCCATCTTGGCCTGTTTCTCGTCACAGAGGAGCCATGAGTGGGGAGAGGAGCCATCGAGGGAGACTGATCTGGAACTCCCGGTGAATCTGAGCTTCAGAGAATGAAGCAGAAAAGGGGGAACCTGAGACTGCCAGGTCTTCAGTGGGGGAGGAATATGGAGGAACCGAGAGGGGTGTGATGGCTGCACAGAGTCAAGGGGAAGGATGTTTCAAAGTTTCCTAAGAAGAGAAACCTTGCACTGAAGTCTGGATTCGATTTTAAATGATGGCAACGTCTGTGCTGGTTTCACCAATTCTGGTGTCCCTGAGGGATGAACTGGTGTGACACCACAGGACAGAAGTTGCAGTCACTTTCAGGACTTAAGGAAGGTGAAACCTTTCAACTTAGTCCCCTGTAAGCCAGTCAGGGGTCAAGTCTAGAAAGGCTCGGAGCCTGTGTCCGTCCAATGTGGTTTCTTTTTTTCCAGTCAAGCTCCTCTGGAACCCAGCTGGGAAAAAGTGACCTCAGTTCTAGTCATATCTAGTCATCACAGCTTCCGTAGGTCGCCATGAGGCAGGTAATAACCCAGGCATCGTCACTGGACCTCATTGTCACCCTCCTTCTTCCGCTGGCAGACAGTGACTTGTGAGGTGAGGAGAGTGCATCAGAATGGTCCAGTCAGCTGCCCAGTATGGGAGACTCCAGGGCAAGGAGATGCCAAAGCCACAGAGACCCGATGCCTCCTGTGTCTCCCTCTTTTTTTTTTCCACTTAATTTTCACACTCAGTCCTTCTTTTCCTTCCCTTTTCCCTCGTTCGGCTCTCTCTCCCTTTCTTTCCCCTACATGCTCTAGCTTAATTGAGGTTTTAACGACATACAGAAAACTGCAAACATTTAAAGTGTTCAATTTGATACATTTTGATTATAACTTATTGAACCATCACCACAATCAAGAAAAGGAACGCTATCTTAGCTAAATTTACGTATGCTCATTTTAATTCCTCCTTCCCTGCCGTTTGCAAACACATACTAAAATGTTTATAAATGGGATCATATACTATGTACTCATTTTTTACTGGCTTCTTTCACTCAGCATAAATATTTTGACATTTATGCTTGTCATTGCCTGTACTATGAATTCATTCCTATCCCCAACCCTTCCCTGGCAGCACTGTGCACACACCCGAGCACATCCCATGTTGGTGTGAGAGCCAATAGTAATGCTGCATCCCCAAATTAGGAATGCGCCTTGGTGCAACTCTGGGAGGGGTTGGCCTGAGCCCTGGAACCGCACATGAATGCTTTCCTGAATGGTTGGAAAACGCACCATGCCACTGCAGTCCCAATGATTGGCCAATGCTCAGAACCCATGAAGAAGCCCCACCCACCAAACACAGAGGTTGCATGAGCATAAGAAAAGGCAGCAGCAGATATATGAGCACATGCAAATGCTTTCCCAGGTGGCGCAAATACCCATAGTAGTGCTGCGGTCTCACAACTGTGCACGTGCCTCCATGTGGCAGCAGCTCTGAGCCTAGTGGGAATGTTTTCCCAGCAAGTGGAAACACTCACTGTACCCACACAACTTCCAGCATATGGGGTGGGATCAGAAAAACAGCTCACGTTTCCCCACAGCGGTAGCAGGTGGAATCTGCAACCTGATACTACCACAAATACACAGGCAAAAGATTAGTTCATCAAACACCATAAGAAACTACAGTAACAATTCAGGGCAGAAGGAAACGACAAATCTCCAGAAACGAAACTTGAAGTCACAGAAATTTACAATCTAAATGACAGAGTTCAAAATAACTGTCATAAATAAACTCACCAAGTTGCAAGAATGTTCAGAGAGTTCGATGAACTCAGGAATAAATTTAATGAGGAAAAGGAATACTTCATCAAAGAGACTGAAGCTATTAAAAAAAAAACAAGCAGAAAATCTGGATATGAAGAACATAATTAAAAAGATAAAAAAAATCTAGAATCCTTAAAAAATAGAGCTGATATTATGAATGCAAGAATTAGTGATTTAGAGGATAGAAATATAGAAATGTTTCCAGTGGACGAGGAGAGAGAACTCTGATTTTTAGAAAAGGAAGGAATTCTTGTAGAAATATACAACTCAATTATAAAAGCAACATAAGAATTATACGTATCTCAGAGGGAGCAGAGAGGCAGAAAGGAGCAGAGAGCTTGTTCAAAGAAATAATAGCTGAGAACTTCCCAAACTGAGGAAGAACCGGACTTACAAATACATGAAGCCAACAGAACGACTAATAACATCAACGCCAAAAGACCTTCTCCAAGGCATATAATAGTAAAATTGGTAAAAGCCAATGACAAAAAGAACTATTAAGGGAAGCAAAACAGAAGAATATAACCTACAAAGGAACGCTTATCAGGCTTTCAGCGTATTTCTTGGCAGAAACTTTACAGGCAAGGAAAGAATGGAATGATATATTAGAAATACTGAAAGACAAAGACTTTCAGCCAAGAATACTCTATCCAGTGAAATGATCCTTATGATACAATGGAGAAATAAAAGTTTTCCCAGATAAACAAAGGCTGAGGGAGTTCAACGCCACTAGATCTCCCATACAAGCAATGATCAAAAACGTCCTCATACCCGAAATAAAAAGAAGGCAAATGTCTACAAATCTTTGAGCAAAAAGATAAATAGACAGACAAAATCAGAAAGCTACAGCTCTGTTTCACAACAGGGTACCAAATACTTAATTATAACTTAAAAGAAGAAGGGAAGGAAAGCATCAAAAGTAACTATAAACACTTCAACTTAGTCACAAACTCACAACACAAAAATGAATAACTTGTGACAACAATAACTCATAACGAGAAGAGGAAAGTGATGGAACCTGCTTAGGCTAATGGAGATAAGAGGCTATCAGAAGATGGACTACCTCATCTATGAGTTATTCATACAAACCCCACAGTAACCAGCAAACAAAAAATCAGAGCAGAGCCATAGATCATAAAAAAAGAGACAACCTCCATGAAAACCCCCAACGTGAAATGGTAGTCAGAAACACAATGGAAGAGAAACAATGAAAATATAGATTAGGTGGGATTAAGCCCTCAAGTATCAATAATCACTCTAAATGTAAATCGATTGAATTCTCCAATCAACAGACACACAGTGGTGGAGTGGATTAGAAAACAAGACCCAACAATATGCTGCCTCCAGGAAACACATCTCAGCTCTAAAAACAAACAGGCTTAGAATGAAGGGATGGGAGACAACACTCCAATCAAATGGCAAAAAAAAAGAAAGTAGGTGTTGCCATACTTATATCAGACAAAGCAGACTTCAAGATAAAAAAGACTATGAGAGACAAAGAAGGGCAGTATATAATGATAAAGGGGACTTTCCACCAAGAGGACATAACACTTATAAAAATATATGCACCTAACACAGCAGCACAAAAGAATATAAAGCAACCCTTAATAGACCCAAAGGGAGAAATTAACAGCAACACAATAATAGCAGGGGACCTGAACACCCCACTTACATCCATGGATAGATCATGCAGAGAAAGGCAACAAGTCAATAGTGTAATTAAATGAAACATATGATCAGATGAACTTAATCGATATACATAGAGCATACCCT
Source organism: Diceros bicornis minor (assembly GCF_020826845.1). Classification (NCBI taxonomy): domain Eukaryota; kingdom Metazoa; phylum Chordata; class Mammalia; order Perissodactyla; family Rhinocerotidae; genus Diceros; species Diceros bicornis. The sequence continues at coordinate 8,705 of NW_026691873.1, forward strand.
CCCAAAACAGCAGAATACACATTATTCTTAAGTGTACATGGAACATTCTCAAAGATAGACCATATGTTGTGAAACAAGGCAAGCCTGAATAAGTTTAAGATTGAAATCATATCAAGCTTTTTTTCTGACCACAATGCTATGACACTTGAAATCAACTAAAAGAAAAAAGATGGGGAAGTCACAAATATGTGGAGACTAAAGAACACATGACTGAAGAACCATTGGATAAATGAACAAATCAAAGGAGAAATCAAAAAATACCTGAAGACAAACGAAAAAGACAACAAAACAACTCTTATGGGATGCAGCAAAAGCAGTTCTAAGAAGGAAATTCATAGCAATACAAGCACATATCAACAAACAAGAAAAATACCAAATAAGTAACCTTAAACTACACCTAATAGAACCAGAAAATGAAGAATAAATGAAGCCCAAAGTCAGCAGAATGAGGGAAATAATAAAAATTAGAGCAGAAATAAATGAAATAGAGACTAAAATAACTGTAGAAAGGATCAATGAAAGAAAGAGCTGGTTCTTTGAGAAGACTGAAACAAAATTGACAGACCCTTAACCAGACTCACTAAGAAAAAAAGAGAGAAGGCTCAAAGACATAAAATTAGAAATGAAAGAGGAGAAATTACAACAGATACCACAGAAATCCAAAGGACAATAAGAGAATACACTGAACAACTTATATGCCACCAAATTGGATAACCTAAAAGAAATAGATAAATTCTTAGATTCACACAACCTCCCAAAACTGAATCAAGAAGAAATAGAGAAAGTGAACAGGCCAGTCACATGTAAAGAGAATGAAATTGTTATCAAAAACCTCCCAAATAACAAAAGTCCAGGACCAGCTGTCTTCTCTGGAGAATTCTACCAAATATTCAAACAAGATTTAATACCTATGCTTCTCAAACTATTCCAAACAGTTGAAGAAGATGGAACACTTCTTAATACATTCTATGAGGCCAACATCACCATGACAGCAAAAGCAGGCAAGGATAGCACAAAGAAGGAATATTACAGACCAATATCACTGATGAACACAGATGCAAATATCCTCAACTATATATCAGCAAATGGAACACAGCAATATATTAAAAGGATCATATACCATGATCAAGTGGAATTTATACCAGGGATGCAGGGATGTTTCAACATTCGCAAATGAATAAGTGTGATACACCACATTAACAAAATGAGGAATAAAAATCACATGATCCTCTCCACAGATGCAGAGAAAGGATTTGACAAGATCCAACATCCATTTATGATAAAAACTCTCAATAAAATGGGTATAGAAGGAACGTACCTCAACACAATAAAGGCCATATATCAGAAACCCACAGCCAATATCATACTTAATGGTGAAAAACTTAAAGCCATTCCTCTGAGAACAGGAAGAAGACAAAGGTGCCCACTCTCGCCACTCTCATTCAACATAATACTGGAGGTTTTGGCCAGAGCAATTAGGCTGGAAAAGGAAATAAAAGGAATCCAAATTGGAAAGGAAGAAATGAAACTCTTGCTGTTTGGAGATGACATGATTGTAAATATAGAAAACCCTAAAGAATCCATCAGAAAACTATTAGAAATAATCAACAACTACAGCAAAGTTGCAGTGTACAAAATCAACTTACAAAAATCAGTTGCATTTCTATACTCTAATAATGAACTAACAGAAAGAGAACTCAAGAATACAATCCCATTTACAATTGCAAAAAAAGAAAAAAAAAAAGTGTCTAGGGAAAAATTTAACCAAATAGGTTAAAGACCTATACAATGAAAACTATAAGACATTATTGAAAGAAATCAGTGATGACCTGAAGTAACGGGAAGATATTCCATGCACATGGATTGGAAGAATAAAGACAGTTAAAATGTCCATATTACCTAAAGTAATCTACAGATTCAATGCAATCCTAATCAGAATCACAATGACATTCTTCATAGAAATAGAACACAGAATCCTAAAATGTATATGGAATAACAAAAGACCTTGAACAGTCAAAGCAATCCTGAGAGGAAAGAACAAAGCAGGAGGCATCACAATCCTAACTTGAAAATATATTACACAGCTATACTAATCAAAATGGCATGGTGCTGGCACAAAAGCAGACTCATAGATCAATGGAACAGAACTGAAAGCCCAGAAAGAAAACCACCCATCTGTGGTCAGTTAATCTCTGACAAAGGAGCCAAGATCATACAATGGAGAAAGGAAAGTCTCTTCAATAAATGCTGTTGGGAAAACTGGACACCCACATGCAAAAGAATGAAAGTAGATCATTATCTTCCACCATACACAAAAATTAACTCGAAATGGATAAAAGACTTGACTCTAACATTTGAAACCATAAAACTTCTAGAAGAAAATATACGCAGTGCAGTCTTTGACATTAGTCTTAGCAGCATCTTTTCCAATACCATGTCTACTCAGGCAAGGGAAAGAAAAGAAAAAATATACAAATGGGACTACATGAGACTAAAAGGCTTCTGCAAGGCAAAGGAAACGATGAACAAAATGAAAAGACAGGGCCAGCCCCGTGACTTAGTGGTTAAGTGCACGCGAACCTCTACTGGCGGCCCATGTTCGGATCCTGGACTCTCACAGACGCAACGCTTGTCCGGTCATGCTGAAGCCATGTCCCCCATACAGCAATTAGAAGGATGTACAACTATGACATACAACTATCAACCGGGACTTGGGGAAAAAACAAAAGGAGGAGGATTGGCAATAGATGTTAGCTCAGAGCCGGTCTTCCTCAGAAAAAAACAGAAGGATTAGCACAGATGTTAGCTCAGGACTGATCTTCCTCACAAAAAAAACAAAAACAAAAAACGAAAAGACAATCCACCAACTGGGAGAAAATATTTGCAAATCATATATCTGACAAGGTGTTAATCTCAAAAATATATAAACAACTCATACAACCCAACCACAAATAAACTGATAATCCAATCTAAAAATCGGCAGAGGCTATGAACAGACATTTTTCCAAAGAAGATATACAGAAGCCCAACAGGCACATGAAAAGATGTATAACATCACTAACTATTAGGGATATTCAAATCAAAACTACAATGAGAGATCACCTTACACCTGTCAGAATGGCTATAACTCCCAAGACAAAAAATAACAAATGTTGGAAAGGACAAGGAGAAAAGGTCACCCTCATACACTGCTGGTGGGAATGCAAACTAGTGCAGCCACCAGGGAAAACAGTATGGAGATTTCTCAAAAAATTTAAAATAGAAATACCATACCTTCCAGCTATCCCACTACCGGGTATTTATCCAAAGACACTGAAACCAACAATTCAAAGAGATTTATGCACCCCTGTGTTCACTGCGGCATTATTCACAATAACCAAGACATGGAAGCAATCCAAGTACCCTGCTACAGATGAACAGATAAAGAAGATGTGGTATGTATTATATACAATGGAATACTACTCAGCCAGAAAAAAAAGACAAGATCGTCCTGTTTGCAGCAACCTGGATGGACCTTGAGGGTATGATGATAAACGAAATAAGCCAGACAAAGACAAATAGCATTATTTCACTCATATGTAGAAGATAAACATATCCAGGGATAAAGAGAAGAGATTAGTGGTTACCAGAGGGGAATGGGGCTGGGTGTTGAGTGAAAGAGTTAAAGGGGCACATATGCATGGTGATGGATAAAAGTTAGACTACCGATGGTAAGCACGATGCAGTCTATAAGGAAATTCACAAATAATAATGAACACCCGAAATTACACCATGTTAAAACCCTTTATAATTTCAATAGAATAATTGAAAAAGAAAAAAATAATTCATTCCTCTTTATGGGTGAATATTATCCCACTGTGGGGATATATCACACTTTGTGTATCCGTTCACCAGTAGATGGACATTTGGGTTGTTTTCCATTTTTATCTACTATAAATAGGTTGTTATCAACATGTGTGTACAAGTCTGTGTATAGACATATGTGTTTATTTCCCTTAGATGGATTCCTAGGAGAGGAATGGCTGGGTAGACATATGTAAATATTAAAGACGCATCCAAGCTATTTTTCACCAGCACTCAATGAGAGTTTCAGTGACTTGACATCTTCAACAACACTTGCTATAGTCAGTCATTTTAATTTTAGCCACTCTTAAGTGTGGTGGAATCTCATGATGACTGTCACTTACATTTCCCCAATGACTCATGTGGAGGAGGAGAAGTCAAGCCACGCACAGACTGGGAAAAAACATCTGCAAAACATATCCCTAGAAAAGGACATGTATTTATAATATATAAAGAGCTCTTACAACCCAATTGTAAGAAGACAAGGAACACGTCATGTCTTACCAAGACACAGCAGATCAGGCCTGTGATGAGCACCAGGAGTCCCGCCAAGCAGATGAGGATGAGGGCCCAGAAGGGGAGATCTGTGGAGACATGTGGTGGGGTGAGCCACATCCTGTCATTGCCCCAGGGCTCCTGGTGACCCCACTGTGCCTCAACCGTCCTTGACAAGGGTTGGCCAACTTTCCTCATCATCCAAGACCCTGTGTGCATGGTTCTCTTCGATGAGGCACAGCATCAAGATACTCGCCCCCTACCATGGGCTGGGGCTTCCTGCAGGTTTACCAGGCTTCTGAGTCAAGGCATCATCTCTGTTGGGAGAATACTCTGGAAGTGAATGAAATAGAGAATGCATGTGGGTGTGTTTCACTCTTTTTAATAAAACTTTTTAGACACAGAAAAATAAAGGGAACTGTCTCATAAACATCCATCATCTAGATTTAACAATGTATATTCCATCTAATTAAAACAATATTGCATCAATGTATAAATTATTAACACTTGCCACCCTTGATTCATCCCATGTTTTCAATGAAATATTAAAGTCAAGTAGACATCATCATGTTTCACACCATTTTAGTTTCCATCTCTAAAATGTGAGCATACTTTGCTACAAAATACAAGACCATTATCACAGAACAAAAGTGTAATAAATTAAACCAAATTCATACTTCTGGGCACAGAGAACTGAATTTGGGCTGGACTTTCTTATTACAGCTGGGGGCAGAATGGGTCATCACAGTTGGCAAGCCTATGGGATCTCTCTAAATTTGTAAAATCCAACTCAAAAGTGTTCTTCCGTGCCTAGAAACACATCATCCCCTTCTCCTTTATCTATTTGCTTAATATTCATTTTCTAGAATTAACCTACAATGTAATTTCCTGCAGGAAGTCTTCCCTGATTTCCGCCTGCAAGTATGAGTTTGTTCACATCAAATAATCGATAAGTTTCAATTCTCTATTCTTGTTATTCCCAGCTACAAGATAAACTCCAGGAGGGGAGGACACACAGCACCCAGTGGGCATGGGGAGAGGGGTGCAGGTCCCTCTACTTGTACCTCTACACAGACAACCTCTTAGAGGTGTGCTGTCTGATATGGAGCAGCTAGAAGTATCTTTTGAATTAAAATTAATTTGAGGTAAATAAAATAGAAATTCTAGTACCTCAGTAACATTAAAAATCAGTAAAAATAAAGACCAGTCACAATACCATCCTTTGAGTACTCAACAGCCACATGCGGCTATGCACTGGAGAGCACAGATATAGAACATTCCACCACTGCAGAAAGTTCTAACGCATTGGTGATCATCTGGAGCGGGACTTGGCAAACTATAGCCTGTGGATCAGAAACTCCATCCACCCCCAAACCTATGAGTCTGCTTCACACACAGCTGGAGGCCCTCACTGACCATCTGGTCCAGTTGCGTCAGTGCAGAGATAAGGAAACAAAAGTCCAGAGAGGGGAGGTGACTAACTTTAGGTCACAGAGCTGTCTAGGAGAAAGTGAGGGCCTTCTATATTACACTGGTTTCCTTTTGTCTCTCTCAATGGTGAGTAAAGACTGGGGGACTACGCCACCTCCTGCCAACCTGAGAAAGTTCAATGCTCTCTAAGCCCCAGGCATCCAGAGTCCCCGGAAAGGCCTCACTTTCTTTCCCAATGACCAGGGAGCCGTATCATCCCCAAGAACACTCTTCCTGTACACTGTCAAGTTCTGCAGCTGGGTCCATTCTGGGTCAGCCACAGGAATTCCTCATAGATGGCAACTCTGTCCAGTCTCTGTGCCAAGGTGGTAAGGTACACAGGGAGTCTGCTCCAGTGTGGTTACTGTGGGGGACAGACCTGGAAGGGCACAAGGGATGAACAATGGTGTCTGGAATTCTACCCTGATTCTAGATTCCCTGCTTCAGGGTCCTGTCCAAGAGAACTTTCTGCAATAATGTAAACATTTGTCTGCAATACCATATACACTCATTATTAGCCCCATGTTGTTATCAAGCACTTAAAATGTGGCTAGTGTGTGTGAGTGAGGAACTCAATTTCTCACATAATTTCATTTGAATTAATTAATTTATAAATAAATAACCACAGGGAGAACATTTTTGAAACTTTGGAGTAAGGACTTCCGCAAATGCATAAAAACAATGAAAACACTGTAAAAATTGTCAAAATCAACTTTTCAGAAGTCTAGAAATTAATCAACACCTTATAAATATCTGAGGAGAGTTTAGTGAAGAAACATGGTGGAATCTTGATAAAGGGAGCCAGCTTTGTGGCACTATAACTTGCACTATCCCATCCTGCTCTCACAATATCCTCCAAAACTTTGAAAACCGTCATTCTCAGAACTATAGTGGCTGAGACATCCAGCAGCCCAGCAGCCATAATGGGTTTGGAGCTCTCAAAAGACCCATCCCCGCCGAACTCTCACTAGCTGACCTGCCTGGAAGCTCCCTGAAAAAGCCCCATGGTCAGGGCTTGTAGTCACTTGACTCAGAGCTTGCCCAGGGAGGAAAGTCCGTCCCCAGGGCACTTCCTAAAAACAATCAAGGCTAATTGTTTTCTATTGTAGTTGCCTGAGGGAGTGATACCAGCTGAGGCAGGCAAGATGTCAGCCAAATCTTAGAAGAAAAATTGGGAGAATGAGATGTCCACAGGGGCCTTTGAAAAGCTGCAGTGTATTTGCCGGCGTCTAGAAGGCCACATGGGCTCAGGGCTGTGGCATGCCCGGGAAAGACTTGAGAACATCTTAATCTCTCACCTCTAGTTGAAGGGTTGGCTTAATATCTGAAAACTTGATTATGTAATACACTATATTAATAGAATAAGGGCCAATAACACGCAATCTCAACCACATATACAGAAAATAATTTGACAAAATACAACACCCTTCATGTCAAAAAAAGTAAACACTCAACAAATTAGGAATAGAAGATAACTTTCTCAACCTATAAACAGCATCGATGAAAAACCCACGGCTAACACCATATTCAATGGTGAAAGACTGAAAATTTCCCCCTAAGACCAGGGACAAGAAAATGATGTCTTCCCTTATCTCATATGTTAATCACAGGTACTAGAGGTTATAAAGAGGGCAATTAGGCAAGAAAAAGGAATAAAAGAAACCCAGATTGGAAGGGAAGAGGTCAAACTATATGTTTTGCAGAGGAGAAGATATTTTATATAGAAAAACCTAAAAAATACACTCCTCCCCACACACAATATGTGAACCGTATCTCAATAGGTGTATAAAAAATTTAAATTGCCCCATGTGCTTAGTGGCTCCACTACTGGAGAACACAGTTAGACTGCTGATATTTGTTGAAAGTCTCCAGAAGAGGAGGAGGAGGAGGAGGCTGGAGGTTGGTGGCCCCAAATGAAAATGCTTTTCTCATTCCCCAAAAACTTATGGAAGGAGATGGTAGGATTAGCTGACAGGGATGTGGGGCAGAATGGGCACCATGTCAGTGACATCAAGATCAAGGATATGTCACTTGAGCTCAGAGTCATCAGCCACCATCTCAGCCAATGTTTCCAATCTCCTCAACCTACATCAAGTCGGTGACCAGGCATGAGTGGAATATGTCTCACATCTGGCTGCCCTTGTAGAGCTTGGTGACCTAGAACAAACACGAGGGAGAGTGGGTGAGATGGAGGTCTCCTGGCGATGCAGGGTGCCACTGGAGCCAGTGAAATATCACAGACCTTGGGGCAAGGGAGACCTGTCTTCAAATCCTGGCTCTGCCCCTAACTCACTGTGTGACGCTAGGCACAATACTCCCCTTTCTGAGCTTCAGTTTACCCATGTGAGAAATGGGCAAGGCAGCTAGGACATCACCTCTGGACACTGAGAGAAGCCACACATGCAGGGAAAGTGAAGGGGTGAAACAATCACGTAACAGATGTAAGTCAGGCAGAGGAATGACGCTGCCCTCAGGGCAAGGGGAGAAGGGAGAGGGAGACCCCACCTGGTCCTGGGTGTCTCTCGGCAGGGTGGTGTACTCTGAGCATGTGGGCTCCAGGTTGCTGAGGTTCCCGACGATGATGCGGAAATGTAGCTGGTGCTCTCTCTGGATGGATAAACTCTGAGCTGCAGAGCCAGGAGCCACGGAGAGGAAGAGCTGAAATGTGGAGACTCTCCGCTCCCAGCACAGAGGGATGGTGGCCCACGGGATCAGGGTGGTGGGTGCAGATGGCGTCACACTTGTGGCTGCCCCATCCTTCTCAGGCCTGGGGAGAGAGGGATGTGGGGACTCTGGAGAGAGGTCCTGAAACCTCTGGGAGTGGGTGCCAGAACTGGAAGGAGGAAATGGGAGGACAGTGGGGAGACAAAGAGGGGTAGTCACAAAAGTGGTCATTAGGGGCAAATGCTCAGGGGAGGGTCTCACCTGAAGGAGACCAGTCTGCAACTCGAGTAGAAGGGACCCAGGCTGCTCCTCTTGAACAATGATCCAGCTGGGGAGGAAGGAGGAGGAGGATGAGCAGGAGGGACAGGAGTTAGAGGAGGGGCTCGGTGGGATTTAATCCACCAGGCTCTGCAGGACCCTCTCAATGGAGTTGAACATGGCTGAGCCATTGCTCCTGTCTGATGAATACCAGAGTGTGGAGATGGGGAAGGTGACTGTGAGGGTCTTCAGGTTGTGCCCCAAAGCTGCAAGACAAGAGGGAGAGCAATGGCCATCTCTGAGAGCTGGCCTGAGACCAGACCAGAGTCCTGCACTCATTATAATCTGTCGTCTTCTCTCATAGTGGCACCACCATCCACCCATGTCGTCACGCAAGTCAGAACCAGCATATCTGCTCAGCTCCTCTTCCCTCCCAGTAATACCCATTCACCTTGCACACTGGTCGTCACATATACTCCATCCCTGTCTCAGCTCAGGTCTTGACTTCTTTCACCCAGACCAACACCCCAGCAGGCTCACTGGATGCTCTGTCTAAAGGATGTTCTACATGGACTACTAGAAGAATCTTTCTGAAATGAATACCTCACTAGGGCCACCACTGCTCTAGTACCACCCATGGCTCCCTATGGCCTTCAGTGTTTAGTTCAACCTTCTTGACCTGGCACTCAAGGCTCTACTCAATCTGGCTCCTGCTGACCGTTCAGTATCATTTTATCCATCTACTGCTGTTTAAACTTCATGCTTCACGCAAACCAAATTGGTTTCAATTCTCCCCTTACAGCATGTTGTTTCTGGCCGGAGCCTTTGCTCATGGAATCCACTGTGCCAGGAAAACCTTTCATCCTTTATTTGCCATGGTCCCTCCTATTCATTCTTAAAGACTTCATTCTGGTGAAACTTTCTCTAGCAAGCTCTTCCCCTCCAAATTATGCCAGGTGTCTCTCCCCGAAACATCCCACATTGTATTATAATGGTGTGTTAATTTCACAAGACTAGGGGCTCTCTGAGGGCTAGCCTTAGACTGAATCGTTGGTAGAATCTTTGTGATCAGCATGATTGCCCTAAAACCAGAATTTCACACCCTGGCTTCCCAGCTCCTGGATCACAACTGGCTGGTGGGGGATTGGGGCCGGAGAACTTCTCTTGGGAAGCAAAAGGGGCCCCCGATACCTGTGGTGGCTTCTGGTAGCACAGGTGATGATCAAGTATGGAGGGACGTGGTGGTTGGCTCAGGAGCTGTGGCCAGGGCTCTCTTCAGGGAGGGGTAGAGTGGGAGGAGCCCTCAAGTTAACCCGGGCTCCAGCAGTGGCTGTCCCATTACCACCATTCACAGATGAAGCATAAATGAGAGTGAGGGGACGGGTGACTGTGTGAGTAGAGGGATGAGCATGCCTGTGGATGAGAGGTGCCCAAGAGAGAGAGATAGGTGAACAAGAGAGACTGAACTCGGAGGAGAGACAGATGGACAGGCAGAAAACTGGACAGACGGATGGGATACCTGGAAAAGGAGGACCAAGGACGGCGCTTTAGCAGAATTAAAGTGTAAACCACGTGGGTCAGAATGTGTGGAGAACATGTCTCTGTCTAAGGCTTTCTCACCCTGGGCTGGGACTCTCCACCAGAACCCGGGAGGGAGAGAAGGGATGAATTAGTGCCCTTCCAGGTCCTTCCCTCACCAAGGACAGCAGGTGTAGGAGAACATGTGCTCCCCATCCACAAAGGCGGACGGGACCCAGGAGATCAGGGCCAGGAATACTCACTGTTGGTTGTCGGGGCCACGGCTCCATAGGTGAAACCTGTGGAGAGAAGGCAAGACGAGCTGAGCAAGAGTTGGGGTGAACATAAAGGATTAAGGAGAGGGAGGATGTAGGGACCTTTGTGGGAAAAGCAGAGGGGAAAACAGAGGGGAAGAGGGGTGAGTTGTTCAGGGGGGCGGCAACGAGATGGAAGGTGGCTGGACCCAGTGATCACACAGTGATGAGAAGTCTGAACCCAGACCAGGTGGATAGAGAGATGGATCATAGCTCACTTTAGAGCAAAGGAGGTAACACAGAACTCCGACTGGGAGAGACAGCATGGCTGTAGTACAGCCCCTCACCACTGACATAGAGGCTGTCCCCATCCAGGTTGAAGGAGCCCAGGTGGCAGACGCCCTGGGTCTCATGGCTCAACTCCCAGTAGAGTCACTCTCTGTCCAGCCCTGGACCTGCGCGGGTCAGAGTGGAAGGTGCAAATGATGTCCACCCCAGTGGCTGCCCCACCCTTCTCAAGCCTGGGGGAATAAGAAGATGGGGATGTGGACTATTGAGCAGAGGTCCTTCTGGGTGTGGAAGGCGAGAGAGGGCAAGGGAGGAGGCTGAAGGAGATGCTAAAGGGGCTGCTCTGATGCTTGCAGGGGCTCTCCTAGGTGTCTCCCGTGTGAGACAACCCCCTCACAAGTAAGGCCTGACTTCATTTACGATGTGGGGGGGGCATGTGAGTGGCAAAGAGGGGTGAACACACAGACCTGTGCGAGGGGGCACCTGCAGGTCTGCACAGACAGCAGCGAGGAGCACAGTCAGTGCCCTGTGCCATCTGATACATGCAGGCAAGAAAGTACCGTTACGTTCTCTCGGTTCTACATTCCAAGGTCTTTTCTTTCTACTTATTTCTTGCTCCACAGCCATCAGCCAGGCGTAGGGAACAATCATCTTATTCCTAATCTTATTCCCAGCACCTCCCATCTTGCCTATTAAGTCTTCATTCTTAACCATGAAGTCCATTTTAACCCCCGTGTTTAGACCAAACACTAATTACATAATCCTTCTACTCACATCTCTCCAGAGTCTGCCCACTGGTCTTAGAACAGAGCCCCAAGTCACTCCTGACCTTGTCCAGCCTGTCCCCCTCGCTGGTCTGGCTCACACCTCTCCCCCTGTGTTGACTTGGCTCAGCCATCCCTCTTCTCAGTTCATGGACACACCAGGCTCTCTGGTTCAGGGGTGTCCTCCTGCGGGTCCCTCTGCCTGAAACACTTTCTTGAACACACTCCCACACCCTCACTCCAGTCTAACCCTCCAACTAGCTAAATCCAGTCCCAACTCTAGCTCTCAAGCTAAATATCAGTCCTTCTCAAGAGGGCTTCCCTGCCCCCTCAGGTTGAGTCCCCTTGTGCCAAACTCCAACACATCACTCTCATCATTAACATTTCAAAATCCAAATTCCCAAATACAATATAAATTCCATGAAGGTGGTACAAGGTCTCTCTGGTTCACAAGGTCCCCATGCATGTGGCCCAGGGCCTGGCTCATGAGATGAGGAACCATCCCGGTTTGTCTAGCACTGCCCTGGTTTGAACACTAAACATCCTGTGTCCTGGAAAACCCCTCTGTCCTGAATAAACGAGGATGGTTGGTCACCATAAATTATACACTCAGAGACTATCTATTGCATGACAAGCACAAATTCCCCTCAAGAACGTCACAAGAAAGCTAGAATGAAAAAGGCACACACACAGAAAATTAGTAGAAGCCAACAACTAAATACAAAATTACTTAACAAGATTCTCTGCAACGTGAATCACCAGACCATTATTTTAGAAAAGTTTCAAGAATCAAAGTTAATTCCCTTTAGAAGGCAAGGTGGTGAGGACAGTCTTTTTGGAGACTAGTGCCCTTCCCTTCAATCTACAGTGTTGCTTAGTATTCCTCCAAATGATTTGAAATGTCATAAAGAAAAAAAAATGCTCAAAATGAATCTGGCTACTGGCAAATTAAATTTTAAATATTTTATTAATACAAAGAAGTTCAAATCATCTTTTTCCCTGAATGCTCCTCTATTTCAAATTTTTGTGGAGGATTTACAGGATTTTAGAAGTCAAATTGAATGGTTCTAAAGAATGTTGCTGAGTATCCCTGCTAGTATTTCATGGGATGTCTTCTAATACTACATACACACGCAAAACATTTTTGTATTTATAATATGTATAAATCCTGACTTTTGAGTATTATGCAATGCAAGTAAATCTATATTTTCTACTATAATCCACATTTGCAGTTATTTACGTTTGTTTCATATGTTCTTATTTGCATATAACTGTACTTACTGAAATATTTACCACACAGAACCACGCACAGTTTACCATCCTTCACTTGAATATAATCCATAAAACATCAATAATTTTTCTCAAGATACCCTCACTCTCAGTGAGTCCATGTGGTGACAACCTGAGACCAGGATACCCCACTGGCAGGTCTTCTGCACAGCGGAGGCTGCCGGAACCTCTTGGTACCAGGTCCACAGGGTACTCACCTGGTCACACAGAAATCCATGGATCAGCGAGAACAGGTGGCCCCTGAGCCTGGTTTCACCTCAAACTTGAGCTCCACAGATGCTTTTCATGTCTGAGGGGGGAAAAATGCGCAAACAATCTTTTGAGGCATTTTATAGGGTGTTGGATGGAAAGGCCACCCCATTCACTCTTCTTTTTTTGTATTTACTGATTTAACTGTAACTGTTGGCTGTGACTGGATTTTCCCGATTCCTATCCAGCCACCTGCTCCCCGAGATGGGAGAAAGCAGCTTCGTACTGTGTGCACTTGAGTCACTAAACTCACTTGGCTGGACAGAGACATTTTGGTGACTCTGGACCCTTTAAACAAGCTTGTCATTTAGGGACCTTGTAAGTGACTCGCTGAATTGTCAGCAATTTCCACCCTTCATTCAGGGCTCGGGAGTTTTTCAGGCCCTGAAGCAGGTTCCCCAACTTCTGCACCACTGACATCTGGGGCCTGGCAATTCTGTGTCGGGCTGTCCTGGGCCCTGGAGGACGCTGAGCAGCATTCCTGCCTCCCCCTCTAGATGCCAGGAGCGCCCCCATTTGTAACAACCCAAACACCGCCTGCAGACGCGGATAAGCTCCCTGGGGACAAAATCACATGGAGAACGGTGATGGGGACTCTGAGGAGGGGACGTTGGCGCCCGGAGCCAGGAGGAACAGCAGCCTCGGGGGCCCTGAGCGAACAGCCCAGGGGAAACTGACCTGCGGGGAGACAGAGAGACGCCGGGCACTGACGGGGCTGCCCACGCCCCAGGCGCCTCCCTGGACCCCTACCCGAGCCAGGACCGCCCAGCGCTCACCGGGGCCCGCCCCTGAGGGCAAACGTCCACGAGAATCCCATCCGCGCCTAGAAGACGGAACACACCGCGAAGCCCCAGGCTCCATCCACGGCTCCGCCCGTGCTTCCGCTTCCGGTCTCGGGCGGGCGTTCGGGGAGGACGGACGTTTGGGGGCTCCGGGTCGAGGCGGCGTGCGGGGCGGGGCGGGGCCGCGCACCCCAACCTTAAGGGAGGTGTCTAGTTTCTAGAGTGAGTGCTAGGGTGGGCAGTGGGCTGGGTCAGCAACAGGGACAGGACCAGGTCTAGGGGCGGGGCTGTGGGTGGGGACAAGGGTGTGGGCGGGGACCGGGCTGTGGGCAGAGCCAGATCCGAAGGTTGTGGGCGGAGACCAGTTCCAGGGGCGGGAAGAGGCGGGGGTGGGTCTGGAATAAGTCAGGTGGACGTCAAAGGGGGAGGAAATGAGCTCCAGGGGCAGGGCTGGAGGCGGGGCTTTCCTTGGACCCCCTAGACTGTACAGGTAGCTGGATGTTGAACAGCTTTTCTTCATTCCTTTCCCCACTTTTACACAAACTCATAGAATGATGTGCCCATATTTAAAATTATAAATTTTTTGTGCCAGTTTGCTTTACTTAATTTCGTTAAAATATTGGATCATATATTCACATTTCTCTACACCTTGCTGTACCAAGCCAGGAGATCAGGATATAACACTATTTTAATTTTAAAAACGGGGGGCAGAGAGGCCACTACGTCCTAGATACACATATAGGAAAACTTCAAAGAGTGGTGCAAAGTCAGTAAAATATTCTCACTCTACCACTGTCTCCCAGTCCTTTTGCACAGAGATAAACATCCTTTTCTCCTCTATCGTTCCAGACATACTGTGCATATGTGAGCCTGTGTATATGTTCAAGCCCAAGAGGGATGTCCCCAAGCAAAACCTGAAGCCCATGAATTGTCTCATGCGTCAGAAGTTACTGGAAAGAGATTTAAATTTTCGGTGGAAGGAGATGAACCGCTGATGAATCCAGAGGAAGACAACAAAGAAACAAGAGAATTTTCCCATATAAAAGGTCAAAGGAAAAGTGAGACAGAAAATGTATTCATAATATCTGACGTAGCACATCTCTGGATAAGATTCATATGCTATAAAATGGTAAACATTTATGTCATGAAACAGTAGACATTGAATTTTGATTTATCCTAATTCATTAAATAGTTATATTGAGCAAGGGGAGTTATATTTTTCACATATGAAAGAACTCTTCATGCTGATTGTTTCAGAGAAGAAAGAAAGTATAAATAGTCTAAAGCTGAAAAATGAAAATGCTGTATGAGTAGCTAATTTAGAAAGATAGATTTTCAACCAGAAAATTGAAGTTGTTTTTGGAACCAGAGTCAAGATTGGGGAAGGTAGCTTTTCATTATAAGGCTTGAAGTATTATTTGAGAGATGTGCGTATAGACACACACACACGGGAGCCTGAATTTATATTCCAAAGGGATCATCTAACTCTACAAAGAGTTTGTAAAAAGGATTCACTTTACAACAGTAGAACATATTTTGAAAACTACAGACTTCAAGCGTAAAAAAAGCTGTCATCATCCCGGTGGAAAAATGAATGGGGCATCGCTTTCCCACCGACGTGGTGATAAGTATTTTACGTACATTACTCTTGAGTATTTTCACAGCAACCCATAAGGAAGATGGTTTTATCTATCTCCTTTTTGCAAATGAGGAAATTGGTGACAGCATATTGCTAAAATTTTCATATAAGTTCTCAATAGATATGGTTTTATGTTAAAATTGTTTATTGAATTCTCTTTTCATTAATAAAACGATATGTGCCATTCTTACAAATAAGCAAAGGGTGTGTAAAAACAATTTAGCAAAGAGACAGTTTTATATCCTTTTGATATAATTAAATATAACAATCACTTTATTATTTTTCTGCACTCTGCCTCACATCTAGGAAGATACTTCCTATCTTAAAGGCTTACTAGAAAACTCAACTAAAAATCAAGAATCAGGGAATACGCATATTATGCCAGGTTCCTGAATACATGAAAAAAAAGCCATTATAACAAATTTTTGTACAAAAATCTTAGATCATTCATGAACTGATAACAACACAAATCATGATTAGGCAAGGCATTTCTGTAGAATGACAAATATTTAAACTTTAGACATTTAGAAAGGTAGTTCATTACAGTAACTAATGTGTATAAGAAAAATTTTTTCAAACTCACTAAGTGCCAGGAAATCGTTTGACAAAATGCACTGCAACATTATTCACAATAGCCAAGAGATGGAAACTACCTAATTGTGCATCTGTGGGTGAAAAGATGAAAAAAGTCTGAGGCATCTATACAATGGAATATTATTCAGCCTTAAAAAGGAAGGAAATCCTGTATTCAGAATTGCTTGCCTGGATCATTTCAGTAGCCATGTGCTTTCTTGCTTAGTCCCCTCTGGTCCATTCGCCAACCAGGAACCAGGGTGATCCTTTTACAATGTAAGCTCCACGACCGCTAGTGGAAACCCTAAAAGAGATTTTGGAGGTAGACTGCCTGGGTACCAGCTGTGTGAACTTGGACAATTATATAACCTCTAATATTCCTCATCCATACCATAGGGGTTAATCGTATTGTCTCGATGGCATTGTTGTGAGCATTAAATGAGTGAATACATGTCAGATGCCTAGAATGTGCCTGGCACATTGTAAGGCAACATGAAAAATTTAACTGTAATTATAACTAAATTAAATATTTTGATGGCCTATTAATTAAGTTGAACCATATGAAATTTCTAATACTCAACCAATTTGATCCATTATTATTGTTGAATAAATGATAAAACTCAGTCTAGGCAGGCTGTGTAGAGTCAAAAAGGATTGGATAAATGAAAATGTTATTGCAATAAATAAGATGAAATAGATTGCTTTGCAATTTACAAAGCAGTTTCTCATACTTTGTTTCATTTAATCTCTATAGAATGCTTTTCTGGGTATTATTACCACTGTTTCAGAAGGAGTAACTGACTTGCCCCAAACCACACCACATTATATAAAACAATTAGAGTGGAAACATCATTTCGTGTATAAATACCATATGATATTTTGTTTTCCCTTCATAATATCATCCGTCCTCTCAAGAAAGTAATGAAATAATGCTGATTCCTAGGAACTTAGTCTTAAGGAGACATACTCTCAGATGATCAACACTATGTCTTTGAAACAGGGGTGTTGTGAGAAGAAACTTGAGACCCATGATTTCTGGGTGTTCAAGTCCATGCTTAGAGTTCTGGGAAACAGTAAAAAAAGGGGAATAGTCCAGAATGAAAAAAGTCTGACGTATATGTAACTTTATTGATCACCTCAAAATTCTCTTTTTGTTTATGGTCTGTGACACCCTACTAGAATATAAATGCTCTTAGGGTAGATCACTGCTATCTTGCAGCAAGTGGCAGGCGCTGAGTAAATATTTATTAAAGACATGAAAGTGGCCTTGAATACATCTGCTCTTTACTCACCAGAGAACAGCCCCATAGCAGGCAAATGGCATCATTAACAAAATTTTAAAAATCATATCCTTATTAGCTCGTAACCATGGATACAAGGCTCCAATTTATTTCATACTTTCTAAGTACTTAAGCATTCTGGTGTATTAGGGAGTGTTTCCACAGCCTTGCTGTAACATAAAGCAAGACTTTTTGGCCCATTGATTGCTGTTTCTAGCAGGGCCCATCTCTATACTTACCTCTAAACAATTAACTATAGATTTGTTATCCCAATGAACAGCGATTTGGTATGGAACCTGTTTTATCAGTGTCATGCGAAAGTATACATTTGATATGTCTTTAAGGGGTGATATGAATAATAATGTTGCTGCAGAAGAAGACAAGTGAAAATTCTCTCTAGTCTTTGTCAAGTGCATCTGGGTGAAGGGTATCTTGGAGTCACTGGATTTTAGAACTTAAAAAGACTCATCCAACTCTTCATGTTACAGGTGAAGAAAATGAGGTCTAAAGAGGTTGAGAGATTTGACCAAGACTAATTCCTGGGACTAGAGAGAGATCCTCTGATTCTCAGCTGGCCACATTGCATAACATCTCCAGCTCCAAACAGCCAAGAGAAGCAAGTATGTTGATTTCCAGCTTGAAATATTTCCCCTTCACATTTTTACTTTCTCTCTCTTAGATGCCTGCTCTGCCCTGACAAGGAATTTATCTGATGTTTACGCTACACTTAAGAAGAGGACAATGCTCCTGGCAAACACTATTGAGATTCAGTGTGATATTGGAGAACCGAGTCATGAAAAAACGAGAATCAACAGAATAAGAGGTAAATAATATTAGAGAAGAAGAGAAAATCTATTATTTTAGTGGGACATAACTTATAAAGTTTAGAACTGGTAAATAAGTGCAGTAATGTGAAAGGAAGCTAGATTCCTATATGAAACATCAAAAATACTGTTATATGAGTAAGAATTAGTTTAAACATGTAAGTAATTATTCCATTCCTAAGAGCAATGAATTATTTAAGATGAGTAGTTAAAATAATTGGAACTACATATTAGTTATATGAGGAAGATTATAAAGAGATACAAAGCATGTAAAAGCTCAGATTAAATGGAGAGATATACTATACTTGTGACTGAAAACAGTGTTTCAAAGATAGTTTTCCAAACATTATTCAGATTCCATATACTTCAAATCAACCTTTAAAATGATGCAGTGTTTGTTTTATAGACTAAAAGATATCCATTTGTAAAATAAAACACTGGACCATAAACTAACATTATTCACAAGTAAATCATTCCAAATGGATGATAGAGCTAAAATTAAAAGTAAAATCCCCACGTATAACAGTGGTGGATGAGAATATAGAAGAATATCCATAATCTTAAAATTAGTGAAGATATTCTTAATATATATGCTTAAAGATGTCTGGTTGAAAAGAGGAAGGAGGAAAAGTAAAATGGAACGTGATATGGTGTCTGATTTTCTTTCAGAGACTTAATCTAAAGAAGAATATTCTAGTCTATGATATTGGATAAAGAAATAGAAATCTGTGATAATTATACAAATAATGAGAGGACATATTTAAATCGTAGCATAATATATCAGTTAGCTTCTGCTGTGTAACAAATCACCCTAAAATTTGGTGACTTCAGATAAGAATAGTTTATTTTTTCTCAAGATTCTGTGGGTTAACTGGGAAGTTATTTTGATCTTGACCTATTGGTGGCTCAGCTGGGATTGGATGGTCTAGGACAGTTTTACTTACACATCTGATTGTTGACTTGAAGCTACTAGGGTGATGGAGATGTGGAGTCTGTCTAGACTCATTCACATATTGATGGCCTCAGGCTTCCCAAGGGCAGCCAGAGAAGGACAAGTAACAACAATGAACAAGTGTTTTTCAAGCCTTTGCTCATGTCATTTGGTAATATCCCATTGGCCAAAGCAAGTTACAATGCCAAGTCTACCCAGAGTCAACGTGGGATGCTATGACCAAACAGACAGAGAGAAAGGACTGATGTGTGGCCATTTTTACAATCTCTCACACATAATTTTAGAGGAAAATTAATATGAACGTTTGTGTATTTGTTCATTTGAATGTCCAAGGAAAATTGTACAAAGTCAAAAGAAACATAAAGCAAAAATTTAAGTAGAGATGTAAGGTAAGTTTAGTTGGTACTGAAATTGGGTCTGGAAAAATATAGTAGTTTATTTTTCAAGTTTATGCAAGTTCTTGTGACCTATGAAAATAACTTACATTTCGATTATTTTCTCCCTGAGTGTGTTTTATTCCTTAACACTTTTGATGTGTTTCTCCCCGGCCCTAGGAAACTAACTTAGCACTTGGGAGCAAAGATGCAGCCTAATAGCCACACACTGGAGGCCAAGATGGAGAAGACCTCCACGGCCACAATGACCTTGCCCTTGGTGCTGTGTTAGATGGGCAGGAAGGTGACCCAGACACTGCAGAACACCAGCATGCTGAGCGTAAGGAACTTGGCTTCATTAAAGGTGTCAAGCAGGTTCCGGGCCAGGAAAGCCACAGTGAAGCTGCCCAGGGCCAAGGAGCCCAGGTATCCCAGGACACAGTAGAAGGTAGTGACTGAGCCCTTGTTGCACATGATGATGATGTGGCGGTGTTCAGAGTTTGCATCTGTGTAAATGAAGGGAGGAGAGGTTCCAGCCAGATGCCACAGAGACTCAGCTGGATAAAGGAGCAGATGTGAATGATGAAGTTAGGTGCCCCTGACACCAACCACTGCCACATCCTTCTCCCTGGTGCAGTGACCTTGAAGGCCACAACCACAGTAATAGTTTTGGCCAAGACAGTGGAAACAGCCACAGTAAAAACAACTCTAAATGTGATTTGTTGAATAATGTAGGTGGCTGTGTTGGGTCAGCCGATGAAGAGTAAGGAGCAGAGGAAGCAGAGGGTGAGGGAGAAGAGTAAGATGTAGCTGAGAGTCCAATTCTTGCTTACAGGAGTGTCTCAGTGCTTCACAAAGACCCCAGGGACCACTGTTATGACAACAGAGCAACAAGGAGCGGTGCAAGCCAGAGTCTTCCCTAAAGAATCTTCAAATGCCAGAAATGTCACAAGTTTCAGCAGGCTGCGATTTCTCTCATTGTTTGCATACTGGCTTCCTGGACGTCCTATACATTGATCTCTATTTGAAAAGGAAAGGAAAGTCTTGGTGTTTCAGTCAGCCACTCTTCCATATTCCCAAGACAAAAAACAAAAGTCTCATTGGCATTATAAGGCCCACAGCCCACACCTTATTTGGTTGTGAGACACAATGTTGCAGAGACTTACGTTAATAATATTCACATTAAACAGTCCCGTCCTATGTCAGAATGCTTTTAGCTTCAAGTAAGTGATAATCCACCTCCAAAAGTTCCAAGTTTGGGTCCTGTGTTAGTTGGAAGTGTCCATAAACTTGAGGGTTTAGGGGCGAATATTTTAGGTGGTGGGGACTTTGCAACACACCAGTGAGGTACTGGGAAAGAAGGCAGGGAAAGGAAGGCAGGGCATCAGGGACATCAAGTGCTGTACCACTGTGCTCACCTAGATCTCAATCGCTCTGGGGAGCACTGTGAGGCAAGAAGAACACATGGAAACACGTCATCTCAGCTGAGGATGAGGCAGCAGCAACACATATTAGGCATGCCCATCAGCCATCATTCAAGGGCTTTGCCCAGAGCTATGAATTTGTATTTGGCAAACTTTTCCTGTAATGTGACAGAGAACAAATATTTTAGGCTTTGTGGGCCATAAGATCTCTGCCACAACTACTCAACTCTGACCTCGGAGCATGAAGCAGCCATTCTTGTTGTTGAAAGTGGGTATTCTTTTCTCGTTCCTATTTCTACAAATAATATTAGAACAATGCAATTACTGTAATTACAGCTTTTCTTTTTGAATCACTTTTCTATATAAATCTTGTTTCTCGATTTTTCTAACTCGATTTTTGTTTCATAAAAAATGTAGTAAAATTCTTAACCTTCAAAGTAAATTCCTTCGGTAAAGTGGTTTGAATTGCGTTAAAGCTAAAAATTATTTAGACAAGGATACAGACTTTTGTAATATTCAGACATTCCATTTGGGAAATTTAATGGCGCTAAATTTATTCATTTTCTTTTGCATTTCTCAAACACATTTTTAGCCAAAATTAAAACTATACTTCGCATAGCATACAGTAACTACCTACTCAGTACACTTCCTCCATTATGCCTAGGTATTAGAACACCAATTTTGAGTGAACTAAGCCAATTGTGACAGATCTAAGCTAATTTTTGCCAGAGTGTGTTCCACCTCACTTGTGGGTTATGCGCCATGGACATAAATCAATGACAATCTGATTGTATGGTCTCTTTCTTGCACTAAATAAAATGTGCATCAAATAGGATGCTATAGCTGACTCTTCCTCTTTCTTTCCCATGTGGATGTTGTGCAGTGACAGACAATTGTAAAAATAAAATCCCACACACTAAGCATATTGAAGCAAAAGTTATATACAGCCCGAGTCTTTATTATCAAAATGTTGATAGAAAAAAAAAACCTTTGCATTTGTCTATTTCTGAAATTCTTGTAACATAAATAACACACGTCATGATTTAAAGCCACTATGAGTTTCTCTATCACTTTCAGTTGAACACATTCTAACTAATATACTTTGTGCATTACATTTTTGTGTTTTTGAGAGTGAGAAATGAGACTTTCATACTGCATTATCAAACACTTTACTATTGATATGTAGGAAAATCCTTATTATTGATACATTATTTTCATCTTTTATTTATTTGGTTAATTATTTATTCATTTATTTATTTATGTTTTGATTGAGGAGGATTAACCTTGAGCTAACATCTGTGCCAGTCTTCCCCATTTTGCATGCGAGTGGCCACCACAGCGTGGCTGATATGTGGTGTATGTCTATGCCTGGGATTTGAACCCATGGACACGGGCCACCAAAGTGGAGCATGCTGAATTTTAACCACTACACCACTGGGCCAGCCTGCTACATTATTTTAGATCCCACTAATTGATTAGATATTTTTGCATTCTAATTTAAAATATTTTTTGCATTATGTAAGTAAACGTTGAAGCAGATTCCACTGGTGGCTTATTCATGACCCATCTATCCCCTTTCTACCAGCAGCTCAGTTGTGCTTTGACATTCAACTTCTTGCATGAGGCCCTGTGATTGAGGGGAGGCTGACAGCTCTAAATCAATTATAATTGGCCTCACTTGGAGGATGTGTTTTTGAGTTACTCTTACAAAGTCAGGGGGAGTAGATGCCCACTCTTTTTCATCTTTCTGTTCTCTTACTATGGTATAATACTTTAAACAGCTCAGCCTTTGAGACCACAAGGAGCCCAGCCTGAACAGAAAGCTGGGAACCCAAGATGATAGAACAAAATATGAGAATATCATCTGTGCTTGATTATAGTTTTGAGCTGCTGAATTCTCTAATCCTCGAGTCATTTTATTTCTGGCCTTTTTTTTTTTAATTGTTTCACTTTTTTTTTTTTGAAAAGTGATATTTATGACAACATTCATTATGTAAATAACAAATAGAATGACACATATTTCCCTCTCCATCTTTATAATGCAACACTGTGCTTTTATATTTTCTGGCACAAAGAATCATCATAGTAAATTACTCTGGTCTTTTTTATGGGATATAATAAATATTTTTTAAAAGACACATTTAGTTTGTTTTCTTTTTAATTTATAGCCAGATGCATTCTAACAACAAACATAATTTGTAAACATGCTCTCTCTACCAGACCACTATTTATTTCTGTAATATGTTATTTCATGCATTATTTTACTGGACAGAACATTTAGCAATGTAAAGAGATAACTTTGGTAATTAGTACATATGAATTGTTTGCTGTTTTGTTTGGTAAGACTGGAATATTGTACTTTAAATATGATGGGCTTTTTTGTTTTCATTATTTACCTAGTCCATTATCATATCATCCATGATCAGTCTTTTATCATCTCATTCCAGCCATACTGGTCTTATTCCATATGTCTGAATATACCACATAAAAACATTTTAAAAACACTTTATTGAGGTATGACTGACATACAAAAAGCTGTACATATTTAATGTATACAACTTAATGTGTTTGCAGATAATATACACCAGTGGAACCATCACTACAATCAAGTCCTTAAACCTATTCATCACCTCCAAATGCTTCCTCCTGTCCTCTTTATTTTTTTAATTTAACTTCCTTTTCTAAAATGCTTTTTTTCTTTTGAGCTAGGAACACTTAACATAAATCTACCCTCCTAGTAAATTTTCAAGTCTACAATACAATATTGTTAAATATAGGCCCATGTTGGACGGTAAGTTGCCAGAACTTATTCATTTTGCATACCTTTTGTTGTCCAAACTTCTATTGCCAAGAATCCCTCTTCTTCTTGAATTGACAAATCCCCACATGTTTTTAAAAACTCAATTCAAACATCAGCTTTCCATGAAGAATTATCTGATTCATCCAAGTAAGACTATCTTTTCTTATTGACTCTGCTAACTTCTAACTACCTTTATTATGGTACTTTTCAAATTGCCCTGTTATTCTTTTTTCACACATACCTCACTATGATTTCTTGGAAAGAAGGGCTTTTATCTTATCAAGTTTGCATACTCACTTCATGGTTTATATCTTCTACTAGAGTAATAATAATATAATATATCCATTCATTTATTGAATCTTTAGTTCCGGTTTTTGCACACCTACTATGTTTAAGGCATAGTGCTCGTCACCTTGGGTGTAAAGATATGAATAGGAGGCATGTCCTAAAGACACCCACACTTACTTCCATCATAATTCCATGTGTGTTATTCTGTGATCAAGATGAGTATATGGTGTTATGGAATCTCTAATTGTTTGCCTAACACAACATGTGGTTTAAGAGCTGTATTCGCTTGAGAAGAGCTGCTTCAGCAGAACCTAACAATGTGAGTATAAAGAAGCCAGATCAAGGTAACTCCCAACATGGAAATGATGTATTAATTACCTAAATGAATGTATTGAATGAGTGAATGAAATAATAGAAGATAAAGAAGAAATGAGATGCTATGGGTTAAACCCAGACCCTTTACATTTTATTTAGAGACAAAGAAGGGCTGAAAGAAAGTGATTGTAATTATGTAATTTTGGCAGTTCATACCTGTCTGATTACATATTTCTCTCTCTGGGCACAATACACAATCAAAGCAGCAGGTAGCTCTCTTCCTGAGGGATTTTCCTGAATCCTGGCTGACAGAACATCCTACACCCATAGGGGGGAGTTTGAAAGAAGAGAATTATTGATCATACTGAACAATACTATATAATTGGATAATATTTTATTATTTAATAATATTGAAATATTGATAATATTGTTTAAATTATCT
The DNA here is from genome assembly GCF_020826845.1 of Diceros bicornis minor. Taxonomy (NCBI): domain Eukaryota; kingdom Metazoa; phylum Chordata; class Mammalia; order Perissodactyla; family Rhinocerotidae; genus Diceros; species Diceros bicornis. Next base: position 33,491 of record NW_026691873.1, read on the forward strand.
AAAAAATTATCTTAAAGATCACCTCTAAGATTTGACATGATTGATGTACCCAGGCAAAGCAAAATAAAATCAAGGTCAATCGGCAGAAAAGAGTTCCCAACATGAAGACACATACTGATTTAAAAGATTTTCCAGGTGCCGGCCCCGTGGCTTAGCGGTTAAGTGTGTGCGCTCCGCTGCTGGCGGCCCAGGTACGGATCCCGGGCGCGCACCGAGGCACTGCTTCTCCGGCCATGCTGAGGCCGTGTCCCACATACAGCAACTGGAAGGATGTGCAGCTATGACATACAACTATCTACTGGGGCTTTGAGGGGGGGGAATATATAAATAAATAAAATTATTTTTAAAAAAGTATACTTTCAATATCTCTTGGACAGTAAGAAAAATTATATCAATAAATGAGAATTTTGTTATGAGTTAAATAATTTCACCATTATTTTCATATACGGTCTCTATCTTGTGATGTAGATGAAGAATTAATCAAAGATTGAGTTTTCTGCAGTCTTTTTGAATACCACGGCCCAGTCTATCAGCTCCTCATGTATGATGAAACCTTGACCACGTGGATCCTGGGGAACAAACTCCCTTACATTCACCTGAAGTCCAAGACCTTTGGGAAATGATATAGTTCAGAATTTCATGCTGTGACACAGAGTTTCTTTTCTCAGCCAGTGACACATGAGCTCCAGTGCTGTTTTTAAATTGGGTGTTTTTAAGGAATGGGTGGAGCTGAAAGGGAGACATAATTGGGAAATGATATGAGGATGGAAATTGAGGACAGAAAACTCATATACGAACGGGTGGGGCTCCTGAGTTGCCCAACAATTAGATTTTTTCCCCTCTATATCAGTAATCCTCTGAATAAGTTCAATTTGGGGAGTGTTTACTATTTTGCATACTTAAGTAAGAAGGCATTCCTGTCTGCCCTTAGAGAGCACATGGTGATTTGTTTAAACCATTCCTGAAGATTCCATGTTCAGGGAGCACTGTAGGGCTAAACCTGAGCTGCACCTTGAGCAATGAGGTTTGCTTTAGGGGTGCTAGGGAGTTTCCTTGAACTCAAGAAGAGACAAAGAAAGATAGCTTTCTTCTTACTAACTTTGAACAAAATATTTTATTAAATGAGAGAGAAAAAATGAAAGCTCCTAGTAAACAATATTCATACAATAATTGATATAATTTATATATAAATGTATAACTAATATTTATATAATACATAAACATATATAAGCTTATATATATATACATAAATAAATATATATTCACAATAAATGTGTGTATTTAGATCTGATATCACATTAACTTCCTTGTACCTGAGAGCAAGAGTTTCAAGACACATTATTCATAGGTTTTGGATTTATAAAAGTCTAGGACCATCTAAGTAGAATTGAAAAGGTCTTGGGGAAATTAAAATATATTTCAAAGTATTGGGGTTCTCATCTGTAAAAAGGGGATCAATCTCCTTGCTTCCAAAAGACATTTTAAATTTCAATGAAGAAATATTTATTTAACTAACAGTAGCCTTTCTAGAAAAATGCAGGAATGTTCAAATAAATTTTCCTTTCCCCAGTGGCATTTAAGATATCACAGGATAGGGCCAGAACTAGGTTTTGAAAATCCCTGAATTTTTAAATTCCCTTGGATGAATTGTAATTAAGTCTTATCTTAAAAACTTACCTCTCACAGTGAAAGTTTTTAATTGATTATTTTTAGTTAAAAGAGTTGACACTGTTGCTAAATAGCCCCTACAATCATTAGAGATTTACTTGCAACCTGTACGAAACAACAGCAATTCATTATGCTCAAGTCACCGCTGTTCTGTCGCAATGTCACTATTACAATTCTATACCCAAATGAAATAACTCTCCTATCCTAAAATACAATAATGGGAATCATGTTTAAGGGAGAAATTTTACATGTTAAAGCAGCCATTATAACTATATTTCATGTACTACAGATAAGCATAGTTGTAATCAATGGGGAGATACTCATTCACAGCAGACAAAGAGACACAGTAAAAGTGAAGCAAATAAGAATGATGTCAGCATCATGGTGGAGTGAGCTGTTCCATTAGTCCCCTTCCCCTAACTTACAACCAAATGGGCATTCATTAACCAACAGAAGATTCCCTACAAAGCACAACAGAACATCTGAGAGAACCACTCAGCTATACATCCGAAAATGGGGTACTGGGTCCCCAGGAAGCAGTGGAAGAATGAGAGCAGATCACCTCCCCCTCTGCAGTGGCAGTGATCTGGGTCATGGATCCTCAAGCAGCAACGAGCATTCTTTTGCTTTGGGCACTGCATCCTGGAATTCAGAAATGCTCCATACCAAGTGATGTGGCTCAGCCACCCTGTGCATGCCCCAACAAAGGCCAGCAGCCCAGGAAATCTTCCCGTGTGTGCAGAGAAGGCCCACACACGTGGAAAAACATGGCTCTCACCTCCCCATCCTCCTAGCCTACCAGCTTGGCCATTCCTGGCCAAGGCAGCAGTTCCACAACAGAGGACTTTTGCATGCATCTGTGACCCACCAAGGGGCTGTTGTCAGTGGGATAATGCAGATAAGCCCTATTGACACACCTTCTATCAGATGCAGCAGGTTCAGAAAACACAAGTCCTGCCTCCCCAGAGGTGGAAGGTGGAATCTGCGACCTGATACTACCACTATGCACCAGCAAAGGATCAGTTAATCAAACACCATGAAGAACTACATTAACACTCCACAGCAGAAGGAAAATGGCAAATCTCCCAAAACAAACCCTGAACTCACAGAAATTTACAATCTAAATGACAGAGAATTCAAAATATTTGTCATAAAGAGACTCAATGAGTTACAAGTAAACTCAGAAATAGAGTTCAATGAACGCAGGAATAAAATTAATGAATAGAAGGAATTCTTTTGCAAAAAGATTGAAAGTCTAAAAAAAATAATTCTTGAGATGAAGAACACAATTAATGAGATAAAAAACAATGTAGAAACCTTAAAAACAGAGCTGATATTATGGAGGACAGAATTAGTAATTTACAGGACGGAGATTTAGAAATGCATCAGGTGGAGGAGGAGAGAGAACTAAGAGTTAATTAAATGAAGAAACTCTTTGAGAAACATCCTACTCAATTAGGAATTACAACATAAGGATTATAGGTATTCCAGAGGGAGAAGGGTGGGAGAAAGGAGCAGAAATCTTGCTCAAAGAAATAATAGCTGATAACTTCCCAAACCTTGGGAATGAATTGGACTTAGAAGTACTTGAAGCCAATAGAACTCCTAATTGCATCAATGCAAAAAGACCTTTTCCAAGGCATATAACAGTAAAAATGGCAAAAGTCAATGACAAAGGAAAAACATTAAGGGCAGCAGGGAAGAAGAGAACAATCTATAAATGAACTGCCATCAGGCTTTCAGTGGATTTCTCAGCAGAAAACTTACAGCCTAGGACAGATTGTACTTATATATTCAAAGTACTGAAAGACACAAGCTTTCAGCCAAGAATAGTCTATCCAGCAAAATTATCCTTCAGATACAATGGAGAAATAAAATCTTTCCCAGATAAACAAAAGCTGAAGGAGTTCATTGCCACTAGACTTCCATTGCAAGAAATGATAAAGGAAGCCCTCCTACCAGAAACAAAAAGGCAAAGATTTCCAAAGCCTTGTGCAAGGAGATAAATATGCAGACATAATCAGAAAATTGCAGCACTCTGTCAGAACAGGTTAGCAAAC